>NW_025918962.1:0-37008 GCF_907164915.1 Impatiens glandulifera
ACCCAAAATGCAACCAATGCCCAATGTGTGTTTGAGATGTCACAATTGCAAAAAAGTTTTGAGTTTATCTATATTAGTTTGATCCCCGAACACGCCTCATACATGATGAGGATCTTCTTAAGAAACATAAAAGGTTATCGAAAAGTGGGCTCCACAAGACAAATTGTGTTTATCTGCAAAAAAAAAAAAAATGATTAATGAAGTTAGTCCGTCTCAATATTCCCAAATTTAGTTCACATTAAAGACTTTTTGGGGGTTGCCCTATCGAAAAACTTAGAAAATCATTCCATTGGCAGTCATAATAATCATAATAGTACTATTGTTTTCATCTCAGTCGAGAAGTTGGATTTCAAAATCAGAATGATACTATTATTTTCCTCATTATGAGCCACACAAGTCTGTAACATATCATTTGAGCTAAACAAAATCAAGTTTTTGCATTTGATTTAAAGAATACAATCCAACTACATATAATGATGTGTTTTTATTTTCTTAATAAATTATTGTAATTCCTAGCCTAAAATAAAACATTGCTCTACTTCAATATCTTCTCCATTGTTGCAAGTTTTACTTTATGCATTTGAATTGTTATCTTAAAAATTATAGTCTCCTTAAATAAGGTTTGATATGAAAGTAATGATTGAAGCTAAACTCATATTTGCTTGGTTTCTCTTTCAGAAATTTACTATGATCATGTTCTTTATCGGTTGATTTTGTTATTTTTAAAATTAAAGTATAATTTTCGTTGCAGGGAATCGAACCCGGGTCTTTCGGGTGAGAGCCGAATATCCTAACCAACTAGACTACAACAGATGATGAATTCTTAATGTACAACTAGTTTAGAAAAAGTCAAATATGTCTATTAATTTTGATTTTTTTTCTCATTCTTAATTTAAAGTGTTTGTGTTACGTCATAGACAATGGCAACCCTGAGAATTGTGATAACCTAAGTGAACAAAAAATATTATTATTATTTTTTCCCCTATTAAATAAATATAATAATTTTGTATTGTTTTAACAAAAATTTTATAGTTTAGTTGGTTAAATAATTTGTTATCTATATAGTGATTTATGAATCAAATCTTTTTGGTTCTATATTTTTTTGATTTATGTTTGGAGTGCCCTTGGGAGGGCCTTATGCGGCCATCACGATGGCTACCCGTATGGCTTACCCTAGTGGCCGACCCCTTGTCATTAAGTGCAAAAGTAAAGAGATATGTACCCCCGTCCCAATGACTACCTAAGTTGTCTTTAATAAGTTAGTGAATCAACTACATTCTATTTGTTTTAGTAAAATACTAATGCTATAAAATATTTATCTAAAAAGTTTCTTAAAAATACAAAAACATATATTTGAAAATACTATTTATACTAAAAAATTAAGGTATTACGATGTCTGGATTTAGAGGTAGACGATTCAATTATAGATTAGTAATTTGATAACCACTTTGGTTAATTATGTATATTGAGATTCTTTATACAATTATTTCTCATTTAACGAGAATCATGAATGAAAATGGTTAATTTAGTTGTGTTAGGTAACAACTTAAACACTAAATAAAAAATTGATTGTGAAATAATTGTGTGGTTGGAGAAGTTTTTTTATTTAGAAAAAACTCAACTTTTCCTTAAATAGAAAACGCAAGACGTGTTTAAAAAATTTCAGTTGTAAGGAAGAAAAAAAAAACAAGAACAAAAAAATATAAGGAGAAAATGAAGGATAAATGCCAATAAGATCAAAAAAATTCTCAACCCATACAAAATTCTCTTTTTGAATAGAATCAAACACATGAAACATAAAGTTTTTGATTTTTTCAACTCCAAAACTTTTTTTTTTGGAATATTCTTCTAATCATTTCTTCCCAAATTGTCCACAAAATGATGAGGGATATATGTTTTCCCTCGTCACTGTTGTTATTGCTTGCTCCCCACTTATTAATTTTCCCAAAAGTTGGTGACGGTAAAGGTAAACGTCACGTCCCAATGAAAGTTGAGAATATTCTGCAGAAGGACCCACGTATCTCTAGCACTGTCACAATGGAGAAAAATGTGATCGATAGTTTCATCGTTAAACATAAATCAATTTTCTTTCCGTTTTCCATTTAAATGGAGTGGATAGGGTATAATGTTTTTCACATCCTTGTAAAAATCCCAGAGGCTAATACTCATGTGAGATCTTCTTGAAATATACCTCAATTTATTATCGCAATGTTCATGTAGTGACAACATTCTTCCAAAAATAGTCATTCTCATTTTTAAACTTCCACCACCACTTGCAAAAGAGAGAAGTGTTAAAAAGAGAGATATCCTTGATTCCAATACCACCTTCAAAGATTCTTAGTTTAGTAATGTTCATTTTTTGAAAAAAGAATATAAATTTGAAACTAATCGGAATAAAGAAGAGATAAAGTATCAACCAAGAAAACATGATAAATAACACAAGATTTACGCGAAAACCCAAGACAGGAAAACCACAGACAGATGAGGAAAAATTCACTATGGTTAAAGTAGAAGATTATAACTTTGGAGAGAGAATAATAATGACAAATATTTTAAATGCTGTGAATAAAACTTTAATTAATACCATATATTTATAGGTCATGTAATTGGGCCTAGTGAGCCTAATATAATATAATATAATATAATATAATATAATATAATATAATATTATATTATATTATATAATAGCGAGCCTAGGCTTAAATCCTGATTAAAACCCATTTAGATTAGCATAATCTATCAATATCCACATTGACACGGATCTAGTATGTCAAAAGAAATTTAATTTTCAAAATATAGACAATAACCATAGCAGTCTCCACCTCTTCCAAAAGCCCTATGAGATTCAACAACCAAAACCAACTAAGTTCGAGCAATGGTCAAACTTAGAAATAGAGAGCGTCTTCATCATCATATCACTGGGATTATTAACCGTACTAATTATGCACACATCAATATCACCACGTGCAATAACATCACGTACAAAATAATACCGCACATCAATGTGCTTCGTTAGAAAAATATCATTTTGATTATCACAAAATATTGTCGTCATATGTAAATCCTTAATTTAATGTGTAGAGTTGAAATGATACAAAATAAATTAAAAAATAAAGAACTAAAAAGATAAAATAATAAAGAAAACAAAAAATACACAATTTTGTTCTAATCATAACATTCTATTGACAATTTTTAAAAATGGTTCGTACTATATAAATGAAAAAATTGGTTCAAACTATATGACGACGGTTGATAAACTATGTATACACTACAAACAACTATAAAAATGAATAAAAAAAAGATTACTCTATGCAATGTAACTAACATACATAAACAAAATTAGGGTTTACAATTAAATGTCAAAGAATAAATTCACAATGGTCTTTTAACCTTATTTAGAAACATATATTTGTCATAAATATTTGGGAACTAAATTTATTCAAACACATTAATGTTTTTGTTTTTGTTTGTGTTTTCAAATGGTCTATTGACCAAAATCTGGATCTCAAATATTTCTTTATTTTACCTTTTCAAATGGGTCTCCTCCTCAACCTCTTTTCTTGTTTAATTTCTTCTCAATATATCATTTTGCAAGTTATTATTGAATAAAAAGATACAAAATTTTAGAACCTTAATATTATTCTTAGTGGAAAGCTCACAAGATAACGTTTTAAAAGATTCATGTACTAAAACGTAATGTTTTTCCATTTTAATATGGAAATTATATACCTAGTTTTAGTATGTTATAAATTAATAAGAATGAACATTTTTAGTACATAATCAAATAGAATTATATATTTTATTGAGTTAGCAAACATATAAATCTAATAGATACACCAAAAATGGATGAAATCAAATATATAAAACTTCTTATTCGTTATTTATAAAAAAAACATGAAGAATGATACATATTTTTAATGAAGTGCGGGTTAGAAATCTTGTCTTGAAATAAATTGCAGAAAAAATATATAAAATGATGTTACAAATAAATGAAATAAATAAAATATATGAATAATAATATTACTGAATAAATGGTTGATTCGAGGAGGCATATGTTTTGCACATTTCTCTTTTAAAACAGTTCTATCGTTTCCCTTTTATTGTACTGGAGCTTATTATTACAGATGCTGTCTCCCAGGCAGTGACAAATTGAAGGGACAAATTGAAGTGTGAGCTGAGGTCCACCCCTGAAAAAAAAAACTATATATATGCATATATATCTCTATGTTTTTGTTAGTTAAAAAGATGGGTGATGTCCATGGTGTCAATTACAGGCGGTGATAGTGAGAAAAAATCGAAAAACATGACCTTAATTAGTTCTCATGTACCCCTCTCTCTGTCATGTCAAAATATAATTTATTATTTTCTACTTTACTCTTATTCTATTTTTTTTACTTATTTTCTCTTAATATATATTAAATTTAAATGTCTTAACTTCGTTAAGGCATATATAAAGTGGAAAGTTGATAGTTTATTCAGATAAAATATATATAAAGTAATTGATTTTTTTAAAATTGGTTAATATGATACTTATAGATAAATAGTGTGAATAATTTTTATTTTCATACAAATAATGTTTTAGGTAATAAATAAAGAGGTAAACAATTTTATTTTTTTATAAAAACTTAATATGTATAGAGACAATAATAATAATTATTTATTACCGTTATAAAATATTTAGTCTACTTATTTATAAATTTAAAAGTGTTAAAGTTTATTTTATTATTATCATCTATACTTTTACTATAATTTATGAGTTTGTTCTATGCCAACTTTGTTTATGCGACTAGGTGGTACTTTTAAGTATTCTCAAAACTTTTGTTTGTGTATCAAATTATAATTTGATTAAAAAATGATGATTATTGAATTTTACAATTTTCCGAACATAACAATATTTTGATCGAAACATATCATAGTTGTCGTCGTTCCATCGATGCACATTACCTATCACGATATGTTTAATGATTTTTGTTTTATTTAGTCTTTATTATTAAAAAAATATTAATTTGGACGTTATCATTAGGGTGAATATAGAAATAAACTTTAGATAATATATATAGTTTAAGAATTTATTTTAAAATTTTAATTTAATTGAAATGTTGTTTAAACGAGTTTTTTTTGTACGATTTACCTTTTAAGAATTATTCTAGCACATTATAATAATATATATGCTATAGATGAGAACTTTTTTTCTTAAATTCATGAAAATTTCTTTAACTAAATGTAATATTTATTTTTTTTAGCAATAAAGCAATTGAAAGTTTGCAATAAAAATAAAATGGAAGATGCCTCTTTTGTTAATTGTTTGACATTTGTATTGAATTGGATATAATTAAAAATTTTAATTATTTAAACTTTATATATATCATTTTAAGCCCACCCCAAATCTAATTTCTGGGTCCGTCCCTACTCTTAGGGTACAACGGATTTAGTAGTGATTCAGCACCAAAACCACTACGTAGAGAACACAAAGTACTTGAATCAATCACCGAGTTTTAACGGAAATACCATGAGTCAAGATCTCAAAGAACACTTGATTGAGTGAAAAACTCAAAGAACACTTATATGAGTGAACAACTCAACTCAAAGAACACTCAAAAAACAAAGAAAAAACTTTCCAAATTCTAGAGATTATGTAATGAGTGAAAAAGATATATAGGAAGAGTTTCAACATGATTTATAGATAGAAATTAAACATCACAATAAATTCTTTTATCAATCCAACCACTGATAATTCATCCAACGACTAGGATTCCTAGACTCTTGGCATTCAATCTTATCCATTGACATTCGATCTTATTCATTGTCATTAAATTTCACAAAAAAATCATATTTGAATTTGATATGAATTTATATACTTACATAGTTGAATCTTAACAAGTTTATAGTATTTCAATTGCAATTGTTCACTAATGTAAATGAAAAAAAATCGAAATCTAAATCAACCCAAAATATTATTGACTTATCAACTATTATTAAAAGATAGGTATATACATAGCTTAAAAAAATCATAATCAAAACTAAAATGTTCTTTGAATATGAGTACATACAATTAATTCACTTGAACAATACGATTAAAATCTCAAAATAACTCTTAAAATTTTACAATTTTAGAGAATATTAACGAGTTTGATTTTAAGTAAATCTTAAATAAATAATCTTTTACGATTTTAAATTGAATATAATAAAATTTTACGAGTTTATAAATAATTTCAATTTTACAATTTTATACTATTTTACATTAAAAAATATATTTATATTTATAAATTAAAAAAAACTTATTATTTATTGAATTAAATTAATATAATATATTTTGTAAATATAATTTTTTATTGTGTTGTTTAATTATTATCATTATTATTTTTTAATTAATTTTATATTTAAATATATAAAATTTTAAAATTGGCTAGGTATAAAATAATTAATTATATATAAATAATAATATATAACTAATATTTTTGAAATTAAACTCTTACGATTTCGAATAAACTCTAGATTTTACGAGTTATAACTAGCAAACGATTTTATATAAACTCTCAATTATAAGTGAATTCCACTAGACTATAAACTCGAAACCTGAAAGTCCCATTGTCATCACTATACCCTTAATTTTCTCTATAAATCAATATAAAATTGTATATAAATAAGATTATTTTAAAAACATATCTTTAAAACAATAATAATCATATATAAAAAAACTTTAGATATAAGTAAGAATAAATTGACCAAAAAGTGAAGAAAGCACTAGTAAAATTGTTGTTTTACCGAAAGATTTTTTTCAACAGGTATATAAATTTGTCGGTATATATATCGAAAGAAAGAAAATCGTCCTCAATGAGAACATATACCGAAAGGTGCACAATATCTGTCGGTATTTTATGAGAATCCCGACAGATTTACTCTATATTTGTCGACTATAGATCCTTCCAAAACTTGAGTTTTTTCTGAGGGGTAATGCCGAAGGATTTACACTAAATCTTTCCGTTTTGAACCCTTCCAAAATATAGAAATCAATTTCTAAGTGTTGTATTTTTCTGGAGGGGAAATGCCGATAAATTTATATTAAATCTGTCGATTTTGGCCCCTTCCAAAAAAAAGAAAAAATTCCAAGTGTTGGGTTTTTCCGGAGGGGAAATGCCGAAAGATTTATAATAAATCTAACGGTTTTTTCCCTTCTAAAAATAATGGAAAATTTCTAAATGTTGGGTTTTTCTGAAAGAGATATAACGAAAGATTTAAACTAAATCTTTCGGCATTGGCCTTTCCTAGCACTTTAAGAATTTCTGATTGATTAAGGCCAAAAACGAAAAGAAATAGGTAAATCTGTCGATTTTGGCACCAAATACCGAAAGATTTTCTCCATTTCTCTCGATAATGGCATTCTTCACTAATTTTTCCCCCTTTACTAAGTGGTGCTTTAGTTCTAAGTATGTGGATCTTGTTTCATTTTTAAGTATAGGAATTGTGTGTCAATTTCCAAGTATATGGATTGTGATTGAATTTATAAGTATAAGTTTGTGTTTGATTATTAAAGGATGTATAAAGGTTTGTGTTTGAGTATACTAAGAATGTGTGTTTATGGATTGTGTTTGTATGTGTAGAGGTTTTGTTTAATTTCTATGTATAGGATTGTGTTTATTTTTTAAGGATAAAGTATAATCATGATTACATTTAATTAATAATTAAATTTGAAGGGGTCAAATATTGAAAGATTTATTTAAAATCTTTTGTATTTAAAGGTAATACCGAAAGAATTACCCAATTCTTTCGGTATTGGCCCTTCCCAACACTTTGAGAATTTCTAGGTAATTAAGACCAAAGCCGAAAGAAGTGGGTAAATCTGTCGGGTTTTTCCACCAAATACCAAAAGATTTTCTCCATTTCTCTCGGTAATGGCATTGTTTACAAATTTCTTTTCCCTTTTTTAAGTAGTTTTTTAGTTTATAAATATATGTATAAAGTTTAATTATTTAATAATATGAATTGTGTGTCAATTTCTAAGTATAGAGAGTGCGGTTGACTTTACAAGTTTATGTTTGTGTTTGATTATAATATGATGTATACATGTTTGTGTTTGATTATAATTAGAATGTGTGTGTATGGATTGTGTTTATATGTGTAAGGGTTTTGTTTAATTTTTAAGTATATGATTGC
Source organism: Impatiens glandulifera (assembly GCF_907164915.1). Taxonomy (NCBI): domain Eukaryota; kingdom Viridiplantae; phylum Streptophyta; class Magnoliopsida; order Ericales; family Balsaminaceae; genus Impatiens; species Impatiens glandulifera. The sequence continues at coordinate 8,155 of NW_025918962.1, forward strand.
GTTTAATTTCTGAAGGATAAAATATAATCAGGCTTGTCAAAATCTAAGGTTAAACTTGTGATTGATTTTTTAAAAAATATTTTTTTGATCGACTAGTTTGAATGTTCTGGGACGCTCTTTATAAAAAATTTTATTTTGAAAACGTGAGGGGAATTAATTTTAATGTTTGAAAATTTTATGTTTAAAAGAACGAGGCTTTATAGACAACTCCATATCTTACATTCCTATCGAATATAAGAGAGATTTTGAGTTTTTTAATGGGAAGTATGTCATAGGCCTACTTTAACTTTTTTCAATATTAATTAATCCACACGACTAGAGAATCACCACCTAATTTCAAAAATTAGGAAATTATGAGATGTGAGTTCCGCGTTTGGTTACGTGTGGGAAATAGTTTTTTAGACGATATGTCCCACAACGCCCTAAGGTCTCTACTAGTTAATTTTGGCCTTTCTTTTAAAAATACTTACACTTTACATTTTAGAAAAATTAATTTTATGCTAACATAGGATCACAAACTTAAAAAAATAATAAAACCAACAAAAACAAACCAAATAAGACCCAAAAAATATGAAAAAAAGAAAAAACACCGTGGTTAGCCTCCACTGTCCTATACTTGATTTTTAGCCGAGGTACAAATCCAACTCGGTCGAAAATTATACTATCTGTCGGTCATCGGTCCTCTGGTGCGACCAACGTCGATCCTGTGATCTATAGTAGCGGTCCTCGCCAAGTGTAGAGAATGTCGGCCTTCGGTCTCCAAGCGCAACTGTTGGGTCAAATTATTTTGACTAAGTGTTGAAATAATTTAACCACTGAGATTTTGATGATGAAATAACTTATGAATTTTGATATAGGTGTATTGAAACAATATGTCATAAGACTTGGATCTAATGAGGGTCATTAGACCGATTTTGAATTTCAATGCATAAAATTAGACGTACAGTCTAACTCAGTGGAGTTAGACGTGTAGTCTAATAGACGTGTAATTAGACGGATGGTCTAATAGATACACAGAATTAGACGTAAGTCTAATGCATAGAATTAGACGTACAGTCTAACTCATCGGAGTTAGACCTATAGTCTAATGAATGCACAGAATTAAACGTACAGTCTAACTCATCGGAGTTAGACGTGTAGTCTAATGAATGTAAAGAATTAGACGTAAGTCTAATATGTTTGAAATTAGACGTACAGTCTAACTCACCGGAGTTAGACGTGTAGTCTAATATATTTGCAATTAGACGGGTAGTCTAATTTATGCGGAATTAGACGTGCAGTCTAACTCAGTGGAGTTAGACGTGCAGTCTAATAGAAATGAAAGTTAGACGTGCGTCTAACTCCTTCAGACAAGTCTGAGGTAGAACTAGAATTAGACGTGCAGTCTAACTCAGTGGAGTTAGACGTGCAGTCTAATGGTTATTGGAAAATTAGACGTGTAGTCTAATTAATGAAAGTTAGACGTGCGTCTAACTCCTTTAGACAAGTCTGAGGTAGAACCGGAATTAGACGTGCAGTCTAACTCAGTGGAGATAGACGTGTAGTCTAATGGTTATTGGATAATTAGACGTGTAGTCTAATTAATGAAAGTTAGACGAGCGTCTAACTCCTTCAGACAAGTTTGAGGTAGAAATGAAGTCTAACTCAGTGGAGTTAGACGTACAGTCTAATGGTTATTGAATAATTAGACCTGTAGTCTAATTAATGAAAGTTAGACGTGCATCTAACTCCTTCAGACAAGTCTGAGGTAGAACCGGAATTAGACGTGCAGTCTAACTCAGTGGAGTTAGACGTGCAGTCTAATGGTTATTGTAATTAGACGTAAGTCTAATTCTATAAGACCAGGCAGTCTAATAGACGTTTTTCTATTAGAAGGAGATATTTTATTTCATTAGAACTGATTTTCACAATCCGTCTAACTGAAATACGTCTAATGCTCAGTTTAAGCAGTACGCTTGAATCTAGCATTTCACCTACCCACGTGCTATAGCTGTACCCTACTTCTGCTCCACTTTCTAGTGAAGATTAGTACAACAGCTATATGCATCCAATCAAGGAATGCCACATAAGAGAATTTTCCTCACATTACTTGTTTTGCAGGTACATCCCTGATGGAATATTCGGCGCACTACCAGTGATGTACGACCACGATCCTTGTTTTCAGAACATGCTGTGTACAATGGAGGCTTTCCAATGGAAGAGTGCCACGTATCATTCTGAAGATTCGACCGTTAGCTCCTGCTCAGTATTTAACAAATCTCAAGGACAACGGTCAATCTGCCTTCATCAGAAGAACTGTTAGCCTTACAAATTCTGCCATATACAACGAACAAGCAATCTGATTTTGCAGAGAGAGAAACTACTCAATCATCTTGCTTATTGAACTCATACTGTGAAGCTGCTTTCTGATTGTACTGTGTGTGAATCAAGAGAGAGAGCTATAATCAAAACACCTTTAGCTGAGTGATATTCTTCATCTTATAATTGAACAGAAAGTGTTTTGTTCAATAGTGAGCTAAGTGTGTGTGTAAACTGTATTTGATTCGAATCATATTATAGTGAATCCTTCCGGTGGTTGGAAAAAGGGGTGACGTAGGAGAGTTTCTCCGAACATCCATAAACAAACTGCTGTGTTCTTCATTTCTGTCATCTTTTCATATTTCATGTTGTGCTTCAAACCCAAGTAAACAATTCCGCCTTGAATCCGTTTCAAGTGTTTACACAAGTTTGCGTAGAATAGAAAGCGAATTAAATCTCTAACAGGATTTCTTTCAAACCGTTTTTCATAAGTCTTCATCACTAGCCAAACCCCCTTCTCTATCGATAAAGCCGATCCTATCATAATGTTATTGCTGTTATTTTGTGAAAAAATGTTAGGTGATTGTTAAGACTTTTGATCAATTAAACACTTGGAACGTTTTCTAAATATTCTTATGTTGTGAGGAAATATTGGCTGAAAAAATGTTCATGGACATTGATGAAATTCATGGACATAGGACATAGGATTTTTTGGATGAGTATTCGCCATTGATGAAATTCATGGACATAGGTTTGAAAATATATTTTGGAGGAAGTAAGGATAAAATCCCTTTCAACTTAAGCCCGAAAAGTGGATGTTCTTCTTTTAGTTTGGATTGTCTTTTGTGAAGAGTTTTGAGACACCAGTCCTAAATTATTTCTCTTGTTTTCTAAAGGACTTTGAGATGATATTTTATAGCTTTAACCTTTTCCATGTGAGAAATCTTTGTCATTCTTATTAATTTCCAGCTTATAAATCTCATTTTGGAGGTATCTATCCGTTTTTGATATCTATCTATTCCATTAGAGATATCTATCTATTCCATTAGAGTTATATATCAATTTTTGATATTTAACTATTAATAATCTATAATAATAAATTAGGAAGAATAAATGAATTCTTAATGCTAGATTTTTTTCATCTTATTAGAATGATGGAAGAACCCGATAAAACTTGGATTACATCAAGATTATCCAAAATATGAGAAAGGAGTTGACCACTTCCTAGATTTTTTAATGAGTAGTACATGACTACAGAAAGTGAAATGTTTGCGTGAAATGCTTGAACAGAACTTTTAAGGATATAGTTGATGTGAAGACCACCTCATCCTAAATGAAAAAATATGAATTATGAATTCTGGTATTGTCATGGAGAAAAGAGTACTAATAATATGGTTTATGATCATGATGATGACGGATGATGATGATGATGATCATGACGATGACTCAGATGATGTGGTAACGGAAGTCACAAGTACTTCACCGAACTATAATAATCGGTTATGAAGAATAGTATATGCAAGATTTTATTCACGATATGCTCTCCAACATTAATGATGGCCCGAGCAACCATGAATTAGTCGAGAATGCATAGAGATTCTATAAATTGCTTGATGATTCTAAACGACCTTTATATGAAGGTGAACGAATAATAAAATCATCAGCACTATTGAAACTCCTTCACATAAAGAATGTTATTTAATGTACAAACGCTTCGTTTGATATGTTTTTGCGTCCACTTAAAGAGGATATATTATCGATGAACTCTCAATTTCCAAACTCATACTACAAATATAAGAAGTTCATTACAAATATCGGGCTTAAGTATGAGAAGATAGATGCATGTAAGAGCAATTGTATGCTATTTTTGAATAACAAAAAAAAATTGAGTCTTGTAGAGTTTGTGGCCTTTCTAGATGTAAAGTCGACCTAACAATTGGGGTGGTTCGGAAGAAACAAAATAGAAAATTTATACACATTAAGTTGTTAAGATATTTTTCTCTAATATTAAGACTATAGAGGCTATACATGTGCTCTAAGACCACTCAAATGATGAGATGACACAAAGAAGTAAGAGTTAAAGGTGATATGTTTAGACATCTAACTGATCCATATACCTAGAAAACGTTTGATGAGAGATATAAGGACTTCACATCGGACCCCAGTAGCGTGAGACTTGGTTTATCAAGCAATGGGTTTCAATCCTTTACAAATGGGAAAAAGTCATATAGTATTTGACTGGTCATTCTAATTCCTTATAACGTATAACCTATTCTTTGCATGGAATCTAGAAATTTCATTATATTTATGTTAATTCTAGGCCCAAAGAGTCCCGGAGATGCAATTGACATATTTATCTAGTCATTGATTGATGAGTTGTCTGAACTGTGAAATTGTGGTGTGAGAACATTTAATGCACACACCTCCCAATCCTTTAACATGCGAGTAGCATTATTATGGACTATTAACGACTTCCCAGCGTACGCAAACTTGTCTGGGTGAAGTACAAAAAGGAAACTCGATTGTCCTTGTTGTAACCATGATACTATATCTCTTCGATTAAGTAATGGGCATAAATAATGTTACATGGGTCATATATGTTTCCTTCCACTAAACCACCAATACATGAGGGGATAAAGAGTCGTTTGATGTTCAAACATATTATAATGAGCCCTCGAAAATATTAACGGGGTAAGAAATTTATGTGTAAGCACGAAACCTAAAAGGCATAGTTTTGACTATGGATCAGAGGAAGAAAACCAAGATATACCATGAAACACGGGGAGACAATTAGAACAAACTTTGCATTTTCTTCTATTTTCATTATTAAAGATCACTATTATTAAGACATAATTTGGATGTGATGCATATTGAGAAAAATATTTGTGATAGCGTGTTGGAAACAATGATGAATGTGAAAGATAAGACTAAGGATGGTTCTAAAGCCCGAAAATATTTACAACTCTTGAACATAAAACACTAGTTACAGCTTGTAAATTTCGGACGAGTAGTTCATTATCCAGAAGTACCTTTTACTTTGTCCTCTAAGAATAAACAACGTCTTTATAAATTCTTGAAGGATCTTAAGTTTCCTGATAGCTTTTTCTCAAACATTAGAGGTTGTATAAATTTGGAAGAGAAAAAGATTACGATATTGAAGAGTCATGATTATCATATTTTATTATAATACCTTATTCCTTTAGCAACCCGTGGATTGCTTCCAAATGTTGTGTATGACTATAATAAATTTGTCCCGGTTCTTTCAATGTACAATTGTTTCAAAGTGTTGAGTGCATCGAACCTTGAACAATTGTACTTGGATATTGTAACGACACTTGCAAATTGAAAATGATTTTCCCACCATCGTTGTTCGACATCATGATGCATCTCCTGATACACTTGCCATTTGAGGCTATACTTAGGGGTTCTGTCCAGTTTTGATAGATGTATTCAATAGAACAATATATGGGTACAATGAAAAGATATTTGCGGAATAAAAATCACCCGAAAGGCTCAATAAGCGAGAGCTATCTTGTGAATGAAAGTGTTAGTCTATGTGCCACGTACTTGGAGGAAGCTCCTCAACGCACACAAAGTTCAATCCCAGTCCTCTCAGTATTTTCATCGTTGGAAAAACTATCCAATAGAACAATATACAACTTGGATTATTGCGATCGAGATATGGCTCATTCATTCAACTTGAATAATTGCCCTGAATTAGACCATTTTACATGTATGATTTTGTATTGCCATGTTAGTATGAATTATTACCGTTAAAGATATGATTTTATAATTTCATATTGAACACATGTGCAATGAGTATGTTCAGGATTGCAATAACATTGAGTCCCGTAGAGAAATTCCCCCAACGTATACTAGCTATTTTAAACATAGAGTGAGTAGATACTAGAATCATGCATTTCTGATAACTTTAACTTGATTCTACAATTTACGAATACTTTTTTGAAATGTATAAATATATGTCGCCTAATTAATAGACGATATCAATATATCTAGAGACCTTAAGATCTTAGGCTTAGGTCCAACTATGTTCCTGTAGTTTTGTTTGGTATAAAATAATTGAATACAAATTATGTACAAAAAATACGACGAAGGTATGACCACTCTAAACAATAGAGTTGTTGTTGTAGGAAACAATGGATCGGATATTCTGTCATACTACAGAGTTTTAACGGACATAATCCTAGTTCAATATTTTTCTCACAAATGGGTTGTCCTCTTCAAGTGTAAGTGGTTTGATGCACATTCCTAAGAACGAAGAGTGAAAGTGGATAAATATGGCTTCGAAATTATAAATGTCAACCGAATTTTTAAAACCCAAAGCCAAGAACCTTATATTTTGACGAGTCAAGAAAAACAAGTATTCTATGCCCCTGATATGGCATCACATCCCGGTTGGAAGATTGTGAAAAAAAATAAATTCACGTTTTCAAATATATAGTTAAGATTAGATTAGTGTTTTACCTTAAACTTTCCCTCATATTTATTCAATACTAATAAATATGTTCGTACTATCTTTGTTAACAAGTACCATGCCGCCAAGAAAAATCACCAAAACATTTAGGGGCTGATTTCACAGTTAGGCGGCCTTACGACCCGAAGGGGTCTTCAAGGAGTCGAGGGGAGACTTCATGGGAGCCTTCAAGGGATTTGTTATTGCCTTCAAGGAACCGTGAATTCTCGTGAATTCCGAAGCCTCACCATGAATTCCAGAGCCACACTAAACAAAGGCATGGCAATTGCTGACCTCCATGTGGGAAGTTGGTAGGGGCAGATTGAGTTGATGGCTGCCTCCCTATATGATTATGAAGTCATCCTAGGAATTTCTCTAGTCAAGGTGAAGGTGGCAGTGATGCCTTATTTGGGAGGTCTTCTAATTGGAGAGCCGAGCTATCCCTCCTTCATAGCAGGAACTTATGATTCTCCAAGAGGAGGAAATTCGCAATGTCTCGCGGCCATGCAGCTAGTTGAAGGCCGTAAGGGTGAGGAAGAGACAGATGTGTCGAATTTGTTGGAGATGAAGTCCAATGAGGGATAAGAGATGGACTATGTTATTGTCCCGACGCTTAAGGAATCCAACTTTCGAAAGGAGTACGAAAGGTTACTAGGAAAGATTTCGCTAATCAGTTTCGTACAAAACAGATGATCAATTGTCTGGTGTGTAATCTGAACTAGACCGAGATGAAGAAGGTACATCGGCTGCAACTGTTGGGGATTCCTTAGAGACCATGGTTAGGTCTATCAAGGGACTTCTTTCTCGGATTCCCAAATGTGAACGAGAAAATCTCTATCCTGGGAGTGGATAGATCAACCAAGTATACGGTCTTGATGGCAATGCTGAAGGTGGGTCCGTCTAGGATAATTGCTGAAGTGTTTGTCAAATACTTGGGCGATGTGGGATTGGTGTAGGCCCCAATGAGGACGTTGTTTTCCTTTAGTTGGGGTGGTATATTATAACCTTAACTATCTTTCCTCGATCTTGGTATGATTGCGGATTGCTAGGATCGAGAGCTGCCTAGAAAAGAGTCGCGGGCGTGCGACATAGGAACTAGAGATGCGAAGTGCTAAAAAAACCAACCTTCTATCATAGCATGATTGCAGATTTCCATGACCGAGAGAAGGGTGCCGAAGAAGGGTCGTGTGCGTGCGACATAGGCACAATGTGTTAGCAAACTATCGTGGCATGATTACGGATTTCCATGACCGAGTGAAATGCCTAGGAGGAGTCGTGTGCGTGCGACGTGAGCATAAGAGTAGAGAACGGCCAATGCATTGATATAATGCATGAATGAGTGCGGAAAATACGGAGTTGACTGGTGACGGTTATGAGATGACCGATGGCGACCAGATGGGAACCCAAAAATCTCGACATGATGCAGAGAAGACCAGAAATGTCGGCTTGGTGGGAAGATGTGGCATAAATCGTGGGAAGCAGTTGGGACTGGTGAAAAATGTGAGTCTGGAGTAGTAGACTGTTATGACCCACAACTTGTAGTTATACCCACGTCCAACAATAATTGCGGTCTTTCGGGTGAGAGCTGAATCCTGACCAACTAGTTTTCAAAAATTCAAATATGTCAATTAATTTTGAAAATTTATTTTTTCTTATTTTTAGCTTAAAAGTACTGAGAATTGTGGTACCCTAAGCGAACAAAAAAGGTATATTTTAATTTAATAGTTATATTTTTTAATTTTTGTTTTGAGTGCCTTTTGGAGGGGCTATGCGGTCGTCTAACTGACTTACCCTAGGGTCAAACCTTGTCATATGTGTAAAGTAAGTTATATGAATTAGGCAACCAATTAGGGTCACCACGTACTAAGGACTACCTAAGATAAAAAATTGTCAGCCCATACAAAATCCTCTTTTCGAATAGAAGCAAACACATGAAACATAAAACTTTTTATTCTTTCAACTCCAAAACTTTTCTCTTAGAATGTTCTTCTATTCTAAATTTTCCACTAAATGATGAGGGTATATGTTTTCAATTGTCACTAATTTTATTTATGGCTCCCCACTTATCCATTTTCCTTATAAGTTAACGATGGTAAACATCACGTCCTAATGAAAGTCGATAATATTATGCAAAAGAACCCACTTGTCTTTAGCAATGTCGCAATGGAGAAGAATGTGATCGATAATTTCATCATTCTTTTTATAGAGACAACACCTACTAGACAAATGTATCCCCTTTCTTTTAAGTTTGATAATAGTTATAACTCCATGTGAATTATGTCTCTTAAAAAAAAGAATTTGTTATATTATGTTGACCCAAATGGGTTTTAATCGGGATTGGGCCTAGGATCGAGATATAATAATTTAAAATAAAATAAAATCCTAAATGTTTGATATTGGGTCCACTAGGCCTAGTTATGTGACCTATAAATATATGGTTTTAGTTAAAGTTTTATTTACACATAATATTTGTCATTATTCTTCTCTCTCTCTAAATTGTAATATTCTATTTTAACCATAATGAAGTTTTCCTCCTTTGCTCATGACTTTTCCCGTCCTTATTTGCACATAAATCTTTTTTATTAATGTGCTATTTTGGTTTATATTCATCTATTCTTTATCTCAATTAGTCTCAGATTCATATATTGTTTTCCAACAATTGGTATCAGAGCCTTGAACTTTTTTGATTATGAGATTATATCTATTTTTGGAGATTTCAAGTATGAAGTACGACATTCCGTTATTGGATCACAACACCATATTTTCTTTATGGAAGATAAAGATGCGAGGTTTTCTCACTCATATGGATTTGGAAAAAACTCTATTAGGGTTTGATAAGATGCCCACTTCGTGGACAATAGAAGGGAAAAGAGGAAGGATCGTAAGACTATGTCTCACATACATCTACATCTATCAAAAATATTCTACAAGATGTTCTACAAGAAACCAGTGTTGCTGGGTTATGGTTGAAACTAGAAAAACTATGTTTGACGAAAGTCTCATTAGTAAGTTGCATCTGAAGAAGACTTTATATTTTCACTATATGTCCGAAGGTACGGCTCTACAAGAGCATTTATTAACATTTGAAGAAACTGTTACTGATTTGAAGGCTTTGGAAGTCAAGTATAACGATGAAGATCTAGTTTTAATTTTGTTGTGTTCATAGCCTCCATCATATATCAAGTCTCATAATACTATGTTATTTAGTCATGATACTATCACGACTAATGATGTTTATAACGCATTATTCTCTAAGGAGAAAATGAAACATCTTGTTGATTATTCCGATGGTCTGGCTGAGACCTTTATTGCTCAAGAGTGAACCCAAGAAAATGGTTCAAAATGTTATCAAACAAATTGATAAAATTTAAGAAAACCTTGGAAGATTTTCAATTACTGCAAGAAAAGAGGCCACATAAAAATAAGTGTTGGAAGATATAAAATAAAGTTAAGAAAGAGGATGATATTCTCACTAAAAAGCTGACAAAAAATTGCGGCGAAACCAATATTGTTGACGACAAAGACAATGAACTCCTATGGCTTCTATTTGCAATGCAAGGTCACAAGATGATTGGATACTCGATTCTGGCTATACGTATCATATGTGTCCCACTTGGGACTAGTTTTCAACATATGATGCAGTTTTCAAAGGTGTTGTATTAATGGGAGACAATTCATCATGTAAGGTTGTGGGTATATAAAAAATAAAAATCAAGATGTTTGATGGAGCTGTTCAAACACTTATTGATGTGAGACATGTTCTTGATTTGAAGAGAAATCTTATTTATCTTAGTACCCTCGACTCAAATGGTTTCAAGCACACTGTTGAAGGTGGAGTTATGAAGGTTAGTATATGTGTTCTTATCATAATGAAAGTTAAAAGAAAACTTGATAGACTATAGTTCTTAAAAACTCTACAATTGTAGGCGATGTTGTTGTCGCTACCTCCTCGTTATTTGATGATGATGTCACAAAATTGTGGCATATGCGACTTGGTCATATAAGTGAGAAAGACATGATCGAGTTGAAAAAACGAGGACTTCTTTATGGACAGAGTATTAGTAAATTGAAGTTTTGTGAGTAATCCACAACACTAAAGGAACATTGTATTATATCCACAACACTAAAGGAACATTGTATTATATCCACTCTAATTTTTGGGGACCGTCTAGGGTGCCTTCTATGGGAGGTGCTTATTATATGCTAACGATTATCGAAGATTTCTATAGAATTCTTCTTGAAGAAAAAGAGTGACGTGTTTTGAGTTTAAGAGCTGGAAGACTACAATTGAGAAATAGACAGGGAAACCAATATAATGTTTGCGTACTAATAATGGTTTGGAATTCTGTTCTAAAGAATTTAATTCTTTATGAAGAACTGAAGAAGTCATTAGGCAACACACAATGCCTAAGAATCCACAACACAATGGTGTGACAAGGAGAATGAATAGAACTTTGATGGAGAATGTGCGTTGTATGCTCCTTAATGTTGATTTATCAAAGTCTTTTTGGGCTGAAGCTGTAACTTTAGCATGTTTCCTCGTCAACCATTCTCTGTCAACTATAATTAATAAATAGACTCCGCAAAAAGTATGGTATGGTATTCCTTCTAGTTATTCTGTGTTGAGAATTTTGATTATTCGGCATATGCTCATGTTGATGAATCTGGTGTAAAGGGGTATAAGTTATGGTGTCCTAAAACTAGAAAGTTTATAATTAGTCAAAATGTTGTTTTTGATGAGACACATATGTTACATGCTACACCTCTTATAACTTCTTGTGATCAGATTGAGCATAAATATAACCCTTTTTGAGATAACATTTAGCAACAATTTAGCAAGCAAGTGAAGTTTGAGAGCAGATCTAATTTGAACCTTCAAAATCACAGTCAACAACACTAGAGTTATCAGATACTTCACCGCTTGCACCATAATATCATATTGATGCAGATAAGCCCATATCTAAAATTAGACCTCCTCGAAGACTCAATGAGGAATGTTATAGTCAAATTCCAGAAATTTATTTTACTAACGTGTTTTTTTTAGTTGTGAACATATTTTAATTCGAGTATTACTTTGTTTTATGGCGATGCATATTTTGAATCTTGAGCAGCTAGATATGAAGACCATGTATCTACATGGAGTTTTATATGAAGACATCTATATGAATCAACCTAAAGGATTTAGAGTCTTAAGAGAAGATGAGTGTATTTGTTATTTGAAGAAATTCCTTTATGTTTTAAAGCAATCGCCAAATTAGTGGCATAAAAGTTTTGACTTTTTTATGACCACTCATGACTTCAAGAGAAGTGATTTCGATAGTTGTGTCTACTTCAAATTCCTTCGTCGGTTTAATATGAATAATGATAGTCTTGTGAGTTCTCCATTAACAATTCACTTTAAACTCTTTTCAACTATGTCACCTCAATCTGATGAGGATATCAAGTATTTGTTAAGAGATCTATATTTCATTACAATTTGTTCACTTATGTATGCAATGGTTTATACTTAGTTAGATATGACTTATTCAGTAAATGCAGTTACCACTAGCAGATACCTGATAAATTAAGATAAAGAGTATTGGAGAATAGTTTGGTAGATCTTAGGTTATTTGAAAGGTTCAGCGGATGTTCATCTATAGTTGGGTGGGACTGAAGATGGAGTTATCGGCTATGTCGACTCTGATTATGCTGACAATCTTGACAAAATAAGATCACTTACATGTTTTGTTTTTTGTATTGGCAGTTTTGAGATTAGTTGGAAAGTTACTCTATAGAGTGCAGTCGAATTGTCTACTATTGTGGAAGAATACATGGCCATTACAGAAGCTTGTAAAAAAGTTATTTGTTTGAGATTACTTTTCGGGGAACTCAAGAAGGATTTACAGTTGACGATAGTCTTTTGTAATAGTCAAAGTGCTATTTTTCTGATGAAAGATAAAATGTTTCATGAAATAACTAATCAAATTGATGTACAATATCATTTTATAAACGTGATGTTATTGCCCGTAGTGATATTGATGTGAGTAAATTTAGTACAATTGATAATCCTACAGATATGATGACAAAGGCGCTCCTCATTGATAAGTTTGAGCATTACTAAAACTTAGTTGGTCTTGGTTGTTGAAGCCCATAGGGCTTTTGGAAGAGGTGAAGACTGCTATGGTTATTGTCTATATTTTGAAGATTAATTTTTCTTTTGACATACTAGATTCATGTCAAGGTGGAGATTGTTAGATTATGGTGACCCAGATGAGATCGGGGCATGGGAATAGGTTTGCGATATAATAATATAATATAATATAAAATAAAATCTTAACTGTTTGATGTTGGGCCCATTAAGCCCAATTATATATTTCCATTATTCTTCTTTCTCTCTCTCTTAATTGTAATATTCTATTTTAACCATAGTAAATTTTTCATTCCTTGCTCGTGGCTTTCTTGTCTTTAGTTTCTACATAAATCTTGTGTTATTTACGTGTTTTCTTGGTTTATATTCATCTCTACTTTATTTAGATTAGTCTCAAATTCATTTCCTGTTTTTCAACAGAAATCTTAGAAGGGATTTTGGCTTTCCACACTTCCTTCCAAAGGAACTTAGTTAGCGCCTCTTGGATAGTCGCATGGTAGATGACACTAGCCTTAAAATTTGAGGAGCCAATCAAAACGAAATTATCGTCAAACTCTGATTGAATTGTAATTTGCATAATGGTGTCCACTAAGTTTATCATTCTGTTCTCTTTAGCGAATGAAAGGCAACGATGCGATATAATTCTCCATTTAGTGAGGCAAAAAGTAAATCTATAGTGGTCAGTCAATTTATATTTTATTTTTATTAGAGATCTCATATAATTTCTAAAAGGATTCAACCATTTCCCTATGATGCCATGGTCGTTATATAAATAAATTTTTTTTCAGTTTCCCACTAAAAAGGAGAGGAGAGGGTAAAATGTTTTTTACGTCCTTGTAAAGTGCCCTAGATGCTACTACTCTTAGGAGATCTTTTTGAAATAGACATCCATTTATTATCACGATGTCCATATATGGCAAAGATGGCATTCTTCCGAAAATACAGTTATTTTTAAACTTCAACCACCATTTGCAAAAGAGAGAAGTGTTAAAAAAAGAGATGTTCTTTATTCCAATACCACCTTAAAAAATACTAAATTTTGTAATGTCTATCTAACTAGACGACTGACTCTTCTAGAGTTATTAATATCCTAGAGCAAGTCAATTTTATTTATCATAAAGACTAGGATAGAGAAGAGGGACATAATGAAAGTGAAAATTGTGGTAAGAATGTTCTTCACAAGAACAAGTTTACCGCCCTTAAAGAGAAGTTTGTCTTTCCAAAGAGCCAATCTAGCCTCTATTTTCTCAACGACGAGGTTATAGATTTTCTTATATATGGTATTGACTCTAAGAGGAATACCTAAGTACTTAGAAGGAAGATGATCGTGTTTGAATCCCAAAATGACAGCCAATGTATGTGTGTTCGAGATGTCACCAATACAAAAAAGTTTTGACTTGTCTCTATTAATTTTGAAACTCAAACACGCCTCATAGATGATGAGGATCTTCCTAAGAAGATAGAGGTTATCAGAAGTGGGCTCCACAAGACAAAGTGTGTTATTTGCAAAAAAGAAGATGAGTAATAAGTTAGTCTATCTTAATGTTCCAAAATTAATCCACATTAAGGGCCTTGCGGGGCTACGCTCTCGAAAACTTAAAAAAATCATTCCATGATGATCATAATACTACTATTGTATTCCTCTAGATCGAGAGGTTGGATTTCAAAATCAGAATGGTACTATTGTTTTTCTCTTTTTGAGACACACAAGTCTATAACATATTATTTGAGCTAAATAAAATCAAGTTTGAATCATTTGATTTGAAGATTACAATCTTACATAATATTTATGTGTTTTTCTTTTCGTGAATAAATTATTGTAGTTCCTAGCCTATAAATAAAACATTCCTCTACTATCATATATTCTCCATTTGTCGGGAATCGAACCCGGGTCTATCAGGTGAGAGCCAAAAATCTTAACTAACTAGACAACAACAAATAATGAAATTTAGTGTATGGCTAGTTTAGAGGAAGTCACGTATGTCTATTAATTTTGATAGTTTAATTTTTTTTCATTCTTAGATAAAGTGTTTGTGTTAGGTGATTTAGGTAGGTAGGCGATAAATGAAGATTAGTTGTTAATTTGTAATCAATTAAAAAAGTCAAATCAGTTTTGTCATGCAACAACTTCAATACTAACTAAAAAAATGATTGTGAAATAATTTTATGGATAGAAAAGTGTTTCTAAATTTCTCTTTATTTTTTTCTAAAGCATTTTACTATCATTAGTGAGGAGCTAACCACAGTTACTCTCCACTAAATAATAGTTTATTGTACAATGAGTGTTCAATCAAGTTCTTATCTTGATTTTTGTATTTTTATTATTAAATTGTGTGATTTTTTATATTAAATATAAAAAAAAATTGGTTGATACACAGCTTAAAGAAAGTTATAAAATTGTCTAAGTTAATAGAGTAGTACTAGTTATCAACCTATAACAAATAAAAGAGAGAGAAATATTATTGTTATTAGCTATTCATATTTTCATGTAAATGCAGTTGATTTACTCTTTAAAATATAGAAAGAACATAGAGATTAATAACAAAACTGATAGGATCGGTGTAATCAATAGAGACGGGGTCTAACTATTGATTACAACTTCTGGAAAACAGTTTGATAGAAATCCTATTAGGCATTAATATCACTTTCTATTCTTCACAAACCCTTGCAAATTCTTGAAGCGATTCAAGTGCGGAAAAGTTTGCTAATAACCAATGAGAGAAGGAAAGATATAATGAAAATGACACAGCAAGTTGTTTATGGATGTTCAGAGCAAACTCTCCTATGTCACCCCTCTTCCAACCACCTGAAGGATATATTTCTTTGAATCAAATACAGTTTACTGTCTAGCTAACTATTGAACAGAACAGACTCTGTTCAACTTAAAATATGATTAATAATTTCACTCAGCTAGACAGATTTTGATTCTCTCTTGAACTTGAAGATGTAAAATCAGAAAATGCAAGAGTATGAGATTGATAGCAGGTAGGGCTTATGAAATCAGTACACTCGTAAAAATTTGTTATTCATTGATAAAAATTGGCACTTCGACCGTTGTCCTTGAGGATCTATATATAGAAGACAATCATCAACGATCAAATCTTCTAGATGGACACTTGGCAAGCGCCCATTGGAAAGCCTCCATAGTACAAGAGTACAGTAGGCTCTATGAACAAGGATCGTGGCCGTAAAGAACTGGTAGTGCGCCGAATATTCTTCTGAAACTATCCTTTACTAAACAAGTAGTGGAGGAATATTTGCGTATGTGGCATTCATTCATTGAGTACAGATAACTGTCATACTGGACTGCACGGAAGAGAGGAGCAGGAGTAGCGTACAACTAGTTGATCGTGGGTAGGCAGATGCTAACTTTAAACAGCTGCTGAAGCGAGGCATTAGACGTGCTCCATTAGACTGCCAAGTCTAAAGAAGTTAGATGCCTATGTCTAATAGCAAGATCCATTAGACCATCAAGTCTAATGGAGTTAGACTGTACGTCTAACTATATATATATTAAACTGCCCGTCTAACTACGTATTTGTTAGACTGCCCCCTCTAACTACGTATTTGTTAAATTGCCCGTCTAAATACGTATTTGTTAGACTGCACGTCTAACTACGTATCTGTTAGACTACATGTCTAACTACGTATCTGTTAGACTGCACGTCTAACTACGTATCTGCTAGACTGCCCTTCTAACTACGTATCTGTTAGACTGCCCATCTAACTACGTATCTGTTAGACTGCATGTCTAACTACGTATCTGTTAGACTGCACGTCTAACTATGTATCTATTAGACTGCACATCTAATTACGTATCTGTTAAACTGAACGTCTAACTACGTATCTGTTAAACTGCCCATCTAAGTACGTATCTGTTAAACTGTCTGTCTAACTACGAATCTGTTAGACTGTCCATCTAACTACGTATCTGTTAGACTGCACGTCTAAGTACGTATTTGTTAGACTGCACGTCTAATTATGTATCTGTTAGACTGCACGTCTAACTACGTATCTGTTAGACTGCCCGTCTAACTACGTATCTGTTAGACTACCCGTCTAACTACGTATCTGTAGACTGCCCGTCTAACTACGTATCTGTTAGACTGCACGTCTAACTACGTATCTGTTAGACTGCACGTCTAACTACGTATCTGTTAGACTACACGTCTAACTACGTATCTGTTAGACTACAAGTCTAACTACGTATCTTTTAGATTGTACGTCTAACTACATATCTGTTAGACTGCATGTCTAACTACGTATCTGTTAGACTGCACGTCTAATTGACAACACGTCCAATTAGAATGTTTTAAACTAAGTCTAACTTAGCAAATTTTTGATGCACCTGCACAAAAAAATTAGATGGCTTAGCTTCATTCTTAATCAAAGTTTTACTAATACATCATTAAAATCACGTTAGTCAAAATAATTTGACCCAACAATTTTCCCCTTTTTGATGATTTTAAAACTTTTCACAATGAATAAGATAAGATAACCACTCATCAAATTATAGTAAGAATGACATTTGTTCACAAACTTCAAGTGTGAGTTCCAAAAACTAAGTTTAGAAACCAACAAAAAAAATTAAAAGAAAAGAGATTATTGTCCTTCCCTTTTCACGTTTGGATCAGCAAACCCTTCTCCAGTCAGGAGGTTGCGAATTTGAGGGACGAGAGCACGACCACCATTGGGAGCACGACCACATCTTCCACTACTTCCACCACCTCGGTCACCACCGCGACCTCCACCTCTTTTGGTTGGTCTGTAACTTCCTTCATCAACGGATTTTCTTTTTGATCTGGTGCCTGTCAAAGCACGTCCTCTTAAGATACTGCTGCCACCTCCCTCCTCTTGAGCTTCCTTCCCTTATTTAACATTATCAGCATCAAGGGAAATAATGTTTTTCTCTTTATCATCGACAACTTCAACATTTTCCATGGCTTGAATTGATCTTGCAAAGGAATTAGCTTGTTCCATACGTTCAGTGTCCACTCTATACATATGATTGGCTAACTCGACCATTTGACCTTGGACAAGATTCATTCCAGCCATAACTTCCTGATGAAGATCCAGGTTAAATTCCCTTTCACACTTAAACCTTTCAGACTATCTTTTGAAGAATTTCTTTTTGAATTTGGAATAGGTGTTGTTGATGATGTTGATCTCATAAATATTTCTCTTCATGGTCTTCTCCAATTCTTTCTGAGTTGCAATAAAAGAAGAGAATTATTTATTGTTTAAATTGTGACCCTTCTCGAGTGTTGACATTCTAGACTGCAAGTCCAGCATATTCTTGTGAATAGACTTCATCATCTTTACCATAAAGTTTAAGTTCTTTGCACCTTCAAGGGAGATTTCTTCAGTAGACGACATCTTTGGAGGGCTGGATGGGGCAGTTCAAATGGAACTAACATGAGTATGAGCCTACATAGAGTGCTCTGGTTCATTTGCCTCAGAAGCATTCTTAAACTTTTCTTCATCTCTGAGAATATCTTCACACACCATAAGAATCTATTCAGAAGGTCCTTCGGAGTGAAGAGGTAGATCAACAACTTTTTCAAAGATATTTGCGGTTTTTATTTCAGGAGAGGATCGAGGAGATGGTGAGTCGGGAATGAAGCATTATGATTACGTTAGACCTTGTGACGAATTATCATTGTTGTCTTGTTCCCCCTCAGCGGAAGGATTCTTATCGGATTCGTCTTCTTTCGATGGTTCCCCCTCAGATTGTGCCTCAATAGGCTGATTAGCTTCAGCCTCTTTCACTAGAGATTTCTCTGTTTCAAGAACATGGGATTCCAACACATCTAATTCCTGAACCGTCATTTAAATAAGTTCATTTATATTCTCCTCTTCTTCAGGTTGAACAGGATCCCGAGTCTGATTGATACATGATTGATCCAGAACACATTTTTCTTCAACAAACACATTCCCCAGTTGACTTGAATGCCCTTAAAGATAACCGTTATATAGTCTAATCGATCCTGACTATAGAGATAAAATGACCCTACTCTTCCTTGAAGGGCCTTCACAACAATGTCATTTAAGAGAATGAAATGAGGTTTGAGAACTTTCTTACTCCCATTCAGCCTGATTTCTGAACCATCGGCCGAAAAAGTAATCTTCATTTCTGTGATGGTTTCCGCTGGAAGATTATGATTGAACATGTGGCCCTCCGATGGAAGTTCAAAGAACTCCGCATAAGATGCCTCATCAAAAGATATAACTGTTTCGTTCATTGTTGCAGAAATAGTATCACCAACCATGGTTGCCGATTTAAAGAACTCCCAAACTTCCTTCTCGTAAAAAATAAAAGGGTCGCCGAGATACTTTCCGAGGCCGGAATACTTCAAAGATCTGAACATGTCAACCACCTCCTGTTGATCGAAAGCATACACCAAGGTGAAATCCACCTACAAAGTACAGTGAGCAAGGGTAATCTTCTTGTTGGCCATTTGAGAGAAGATGAAGAGACTCAAGATGAACAAAGTTCTTAAGAGAGAAGTTTGGAGAAAGCTAGGGTTCTTGATAGATTTGAGAGCATAAACATTTCAATCGCATGCAATAAGCCATTAAATAGACTTCGAAGAGTCGCATGGCTTAACCGTCACTATTCATAAAGGTAGGACCCACTAATTAATGTTAGACGTCTTTTCCCATAAAGTTATCATTAAATTTAGGGGTATATTACTCATTCTTTTCTAATTTGAAAAGCACGTGTCTTCATGTTATTTGAAAGTGACTGTTTTAATGTTTGAGCGGGAAAGTTAGATGACACGACATATAGGACAACTGTCCTTGATAAGTCTAATATCACACGTAGTTAAACATTTTTCTTACTTCTACAATCCATATGATCTAAGCGTCTATTAGACGCAGACGTCTAATCACATATCTTATAGACTTCTAAACGTCTATTAGACGTCGATGTCTAATTATGCATGAACATAACATATTAGACATGTGTTTGGTTGGACGTGAGCATCCAATTGCTCTTATCTTATAAACATCTAAGCGTTTATTTGACTTCAATGTCTAACCACGCAGGTTATTAGCCAAGACACTTTAACTTAGAGACATAGAGTGTGTAAGTAAAAATACGTCTAAGTACATGCCTTTTCTTTTAGACAACCTTGTCTAATAGACCGATTAAAGCTTTAGTCTGTCTGCATCTTTATTTATACAATAAATTTCCCTCTCAATTTATGTATGTACAAAAAGAATAAATAAATTTTTTGAGGTCCTTAATACTAAAAAATATTTTAAGACATAAAACACTTAGTCCTTAGGAGTGGCAAGAGCCATTGTTGATCTTCTAGAGCATGTACTTAGAAGAGTATGCTCCAAGTTTCCTTCCTGCAGCTTCCCTGTATCACCTACACAAGAAATTATTTACAAACTTTGGTACCCACATTCACTTGGGTCCTCGATCAACCAGTCCCTTAGGAATCCATATTTGAGTTATTTTTGTGGATTTCCCATTTTTTGTTGTAATTAATGCGTATTATTTTGACTTAGCAGACGTCTTTCTACTAGCCACTGATCCCTTAGCTTTTGAGGATGATTTTCTTTTAAAACTCCTTGACTTTGAGTCAGGTTTTAGATAGCCATACTTGCTAGTTGCATCTAACTTGTTTTTCAGTCATCTAACAGTCAGCGGAGCATAAATTATTTCATCTTTCAAAGCTAACTCCTCATCGATTGGATGAGTTTCAATGTCAGTTAGACTCCCTTCGACAAACTTATTAGTTTAAGCTTGTCAGTTGCTGAGTTTAACTTCTTACAGAACTGGTTTGGGTCATTGCTATCAAATCCTAAACCGGATTAGAATCCAGCAGGTTTCAACATACTAATCTGATATTTGACAGCTTCTCCAAACCTTGTTCAAGCGCTAACAATATACTTTAATCTTTTATTTTCCTAAGAGAGAATTTGTATCTGTTTTTTGAGCTTCTCATTCTCAGATGAGATCTCGACCATGTCATTTTCAAGAGTGTTTAATTCAAGAGTTTGAGATAAAATTGGTTGAGACACTTCAGACAAAGATTTTATTTCATTCTAGGACTCTGATAGCTTTCTGTACTCTATGACCATGTCATTTAGTGCAGCTACCAGTTCTTCCCTTGAAAATTTTTCAGAAGAGAAGTCAAATACCTCAGATTCCTGAGCTTCTTCTTCTTCTCTTTCCATGAAGCAAGCAACTTCGTCATCATCATTGTCGCTGGATGATGAATCAGAATCACTATAGTTCCGTTTGTTCTTCCTATCACCTGCCAAGAGAGCCTTCAACTCATTTTCTTCGTCCTTCTTCTTCTCATCACGCTTCGGTTTTTGACATTCTGATTGGTAATGACCTAAAATTCCACAGTTAAAACACTTAACATTAACTTTAGATTTTTACTGTCATTGGATTTTGAAGAGCTTGAGTTATAATTTCTATTCTTCATGAAGTTGCCAAACTTCTTCACGAATAGAGACATAGCATCGCTGCTGAGCTGTTGGGCATCTGTCTTCACATCAGGGGAAACTGGTGGCTCTACTACAGTTACCAAGGCTTTGGTAATGATGGTGGATGAGGGTTGATCTTCTTCAATCATTGAGTTCAATTCGAACTCATAGGCCTTGAGATCAGCAAATAGATCGAAGAGCCCGATCTTGTTGAGGTCTTTGGATTCCCTCATTGCAATTATCTTTATGTCCCATTCCCTTGGTAAAGCTCGCATGACCTTGATAACAATCTCCCTATTGCTATAGGTCTTGACAAGAATGAATAAAGTGGATATAACATTGCCGAACCTTGCGTCAAACTCAATCATTATTTCTCCAAAATGCATTTTGAAGTTGTCGAACTGTTGAGTGACAACCATGATTTTGTTCTCTTTGGTTTTCTCATTGCCCTCACTCAGTTGAGTGAGTCTATCCGAGATCTCCTTGTCAGTTTCACACTCGATGATGTAGTTGAACATGCTATCATCAAGAGATCTGTACAGAATGTCCAATGACATGTTGTTGAGGTTGTTCATCCTCATATCTTCGCTGGTCCAATCGGATTTCTCCTTTTCTATCTTGATGGGACCATCTGTGATAACACTCCACATGTCATCTTCAAGAGAAGAAAGGTGAGCACAGACTCTCTTCTTCCACACAATATAGTTTTCTTTGTAGAATGTGGGGATTGCGGTAACAGTGACATCTTTAGATATGATCGACATTTTTTGGTGATAGCTTAAGAAAAGAAACAGGGCTCTGATACCAATTGATAGGATCAGTGTAATCAATAGAGACGGGGGTCTAACTATTGATGACAACTTCTGGAAAACTGTCTGAATGAAATCTTGTTAGGGATTAATATCACTTTCTATTCTTCACAAACCCTTGCAAACTCTTGAAGCGATTCAAGTGCTAAAACATTTGCTCAGGTTTGAAGATAATAACCAATGAGAGAAAGAAAGACAAAATCAAAATTACACAACAAGTTGTTTATAGATTTTGGAGCAAACTCTCCTACGTCACCCCTTCTTCCAACCACCGGAAGGATTCACTATACTTCTTTGAATCAAATACAGTTTACTGGCTAACTAATTGTTGAACAGAACATACTCTGTTCAACTTACAATATGATTAATAATTTCACTCAGCTAGACAAATTTTGATTCTCTCTTGAACTTGAAGATGTACAGATCAGAAAATGTAAGAGTATGAGATTGATAGCAGGTAAGGCTTATGAAATCAGTACACTCGCAAAAACTTGTTGTTCACTGATAAAAACTGGTACTTCGACCGTTGTCCTTGAGGATCTATATATAAAAGACAATTATCAACGGTCGAATCTTTTAGATGGACACTTGACAAGCGCCCATTGGAAAGTCTCCATAGTACAAGAGTACAGAAGGCTCTGTGCACAAGGATCGTGGCCGTACCGAACTGGTAGTGCTCCAGATATTCTTCTGAAACTGTCCTTTATTGAACAAATTGTGGAGGAATATTCGTGTACGTGGCATTCATTCATTGGGTACAGATAACTGTCAAACTGGACTGCACGAATGAGAGTAGGAGGAGTAGCGTACAACTAGTTGATTGTGGGTAGACGGATGCTAACTTCAATAAGCTGCTAAAGCGTGGCATTAGACGTGCTCCATTAGACTGCCAAGTCTAAGAAAGTTACACGTCTATGTCTAATAGCGAGATGCATTAGACCACCAAGTCTAATGGAGTTAGACTACATGTCGAACTACGTATCTGTTAGACTGTCTGTCTAACTACGTATTTGTTGGACTGCCCGTCTAACTACGTATCTGTTAGACTGCCCGTCTAACTACGTATCTGTTAGACTGTCTGTCTAACTACGTATCTGTTGGACTGCCCGTCTAACTACGTATCTGTTGAACTGCCCGTCTAACTACGTATCTGTTGGACTGCCCGTCTAACTACGTATCTGTTTGACTGCCAGTCTAACTACGTATCTGTTAGACTGCCCATCTAACTACGTATCTGTTGGATTTCCTGCCTAACTACGTATCTGTTGGACTGCCCGCCTAACTACGTATCTGTTGGACTGCCCGCCTAACTACGTATCTGTTGGACTACACGTCTAACTACGTATCTGTTGAACTTCACGCCTAACTACGTATCTGTTGGACTACACGCTTAACTACGTATTTGTTGGACTGCACGCCTAACTACGTATATGTTAGACTGTACGTCTAACTAGCAACACGTCTAATTAGTCTGTTTCAAACTAAGTCTAACTTAGCATATTTTTTTGCATCTGCACAAAAATAATTAGACGGCTTAACTTCATTCTTAATTAAAGTTTTACTAATAAATCATTAAAATAACGTTAATCAAAATAATTTAACCCAACAAAAATCATAATTTTATTATTTAGATATACATTTTCTTTTAATTCATATACGAAGGCATTAAAACCTTGATTACATCACAATAATATTTTACAATAAATACATTTTGTGAATTGTCATGAGTTAATCAAATGAGATAAACTGAAAAGAAAAAACCCTAAAACGTTTCATGACTCACTACAACTCGAGGTCAAGTTTTTCGAGACACCTAAGATCAACTTTGAGATAAGATTTTTCATCGATAAGACATCATTGTAATACATCGGTATAGTCTGCATCCACAGCTGTTTCAGATGTTCCTAGCCAAGCCCTACTTTTCTTTACAGGATCTCTGATTTCATTTCAGCAGAATTTCCCCCATGGCCTTATTCTAACTCCACCGTAATTAATCTTTAGAAACATTGGTTGCAGGAACCGATCCAGTAATTTCATCAGCTTGCTTCCCCGTTCGATCAATCTCCATAACTGAAAACAAACCCACAAAAAGATAAATTATCACTAGATTTAAGAAGAAGAATATTACTTTCTTCACCTCCCTCTCTCAACCTCATTATTCTCCATCTTAGTACAATGAGTGAGAGAGAAGAGGAGGGTAAAGTCTGCGCAGAAATTAGAAGATGAATAATAATTAGAATAGGACAATCATTCTTTTCATTCGGTAAGCTTGGGATAAGGAGGAAACAATGAATTAAAACAAAATAAATAAAAATAAAAAACTTGTGAGACGAATTCAAATGTAAATTTACCATTTTTCTTCTCTTTCACGTATTTGTTTTTCACAGAGTCGTGGCCCAAGATATTATGTAGCTGCCGTCATCTTCATCCGGAACATGGGCCACAATCTCATAACGGAACACGCAATTGGAGAGATAATATCTTCAATGAGAATCAAACTTAAGACCTGGATCATGTAAAGGAGAAAACCTATATTTGGGATTTCTCCCAAAATATCGTCTCATTAAAGCTGATCCACGAGATCTGCAACTATGGTTGCTATGTGCAATAGAATTTGACATTTATTTCTAGATCTAAAGACTAATTTAAGAAAATTTTCAGGTAAATTAGAAAAGACGATGAAAGAGATTTGTGAACTATTGAAATATGTAGCAAATGAAAATGTTTTTTTGGTTGGGATTCAATACTCACTAACACCACAATTTGAAGGGAATAACTTTCCTATCGATAACGAATAAAAAATCAATCAATACTATTGTGCTCTTCTTTCAAATCAGAGGATTGATAGAGATAATGAATCGATATGAAAGGAAAAACGGCGACGAATTAATATAAAGAATGAATCGATGTGAAAGGAACAACGGCGGCGAGAGCCTTAGAGTTTAATATTTTCACATGAGAAATTCTTATTTATAGAGCACTTGATATTATTAATGGGCCAATTTAAGAAACCCTAATCCACATCTAACTTCCCTTCCGGCCCACACACATTTATAAAACAGTGTATCCAAAAACACAACCAGTACACCTGGCCTAAAAGTAGTCAAAATTGAGAGTTTACATAAAAAATCGTTGGGAGTGAAAATCGAGAGTTTACATAAAATCGTTGAAAAGTTGTAAACTCATAAAATCAAAAGTTTACTTAAAATAGTAAAATTTAATTTAAAAAAACAATAGTTATATATTATTATTTATATATATAATTAAGTATTTTATATATTAACAATTTAAAACAATACATATTTAAATATAAAATTAATTTAAAAAAGTAATAATAAGTAAATAATATTATAAAAAGTTATATTTACAAAATCAATTATATTATTCAATATATTTTATTTGAGTAAATAATATTTTTTAATTTATAAATTTATTAACATGTAATATAAAATTGTAAAATCCAAATTATTTATAAACTCGTTAAATTTAAATTGTAAGAATTTAATTATTTAAGAGTTTCTTAAATTAAATTTATTACTTTATCCCTAACTACCGTTTGAATTTCAACAATCTTACATATTAGTCCCAAGTTTGAATTGAAAATTAAGTATGGGGTTAAATCTCACACAAAAATAATGAAAGTTAAAATACAAATAATTATCAAAGTTAAAAGGTAAATAATTATATTTTAATATGGGATAAAATTGTGCATAATATTTATTATATTATTATTTTAGTGTATTATCCTTCAAACTAATAGTTCTTCAATAACTATTTAAAGCTATTTTGTGAATACTAGGAGAAAATAGAATTGAAAGTGGAATACTCATAATAAACTTATCAAAGTACCAAAGTAAACTAGATTCAAGTGACATGTGTCAAGAAAACCTAGAAAGTATTCATTGTTTCCGAAAAAAGAAGATTGTAAACTAAACTTTATATGGTTCTCAACTCACTTAAATCACCTATCTTTTTAATTCCATAACAAAATTTTAATTCACAGTATTTGGAAACAGTTCCCTAGGCATTGATCGAAAACAAAATTCCAATAATCTCAAATACATAAATCATGAGTTGCAATAATAGAATTTTTTTTTTGAAAAAATAACTTAACGTTATTTCATTAAAAATTCCAAAAAATGAGAAAAAAATCAAATGAGTTTCTGTATTTTCCTAGACAAACCTAGGAAAATGAAATTCGTTATGGTCTAAAAACAAATAAATTATAAAAAAAAATTCGGAATTATAAAAAAATTTAAATTGCGTTTATCTCGTTAAAAAAACAGCGTCTTTGGTGACTTCCTGATATGATACCTTTTAGTTTCCGCAGAGGTTCCAATTCTATTCGTTTTTTCGGGTTCTTCTTCGCGTATGGATGTTCACGCTTCATTAAATTATAATATCATTCTAGGACTACTCCAGACTTCTTAGATTTCTCAAGAATGCACTCGTGTTTCTCTCCCATTAGATGTTGTAAACTGTTGAGCCGAATCTGCATTTGAAAATCTTTGAATTAAACTTTGTGCCCTTCGCTTTCTTCAATGCCACTTCCTTGATTTCTTTCCAGTCTCTCGGGAATCTAGTAATCTCCATATTTTTTGAAAATTTATTCCAAAGTTTTGAGGCAAATGAACAATTTTCAAAGAGATGATCAGTTGTTTCTTCATTCCCTTCACACAACAGATAGCTTGAATCCAGAATTTTCATGTACTTCCTGACGCGATCTCCTGTGTTTAGCCTTTCTTGAAATGTAAGTCATAGAATGAATTGGTATCTCGGGATAACCTTTGATGACCAAATCAAATTAGTCCAATCTACTATTTACTCCTTCTTTCGGATAGTGTTTCACACTTTACTTGAAATCATCTCCCCATTTTCCTCGGTTTTCCATCGATGTACGCATGTTCTTTCGTTGAATTGGATGTTACTGATATATTCGAGAATGTGCCACCCCACCAGTATTCGTCTAAGGAGCGATTTCCATAGCCCGTCTTTAATGTCTTTGACCTTGGCAGCTAGGTAATATCGTCCGATGTTTCTAAATTTCTCTTTATTGATTAGTGGTTGGTTCTCATACTAGGGATCATGCCAAAATAGTGTGTTTCTTCCGTCTCTCTAGCTAATGTAAAAAGTCCTACAATATTGTTTCTTAGCTTATGGATTTTCTTTAACGACCATCCCATACATTCGCTTATTTTGGATGTCCAAACGCTTGATTCATGTTTCATAAACTGGGTGTGGATCCACTTGATCCAGAGTGAGTCTTGTTTGCTCTCGATGGCCCATATGTGCTTATATGTCAACGTTTTATTCCATTCAACGTTTTATTCCATTCAACACAATTCTTGAGCCCTATACCGCCTTCTTCCTTGGTTTGCAAAGTGCGGTCCACTTAGCCTTATTACCGCCTCTCTCGCTGCTTCCCCAAATAAAGTTTCTCATTAGCGCATCAAGTTCATTCATTACCTTCTTTGGGAGCACAAATTGCTGCGACCAGTAACCGATGATTCTCATTACCATGCTTTTGATCAGCTCAATTCTTCCAGCGTATGTAAGTTTCTTTGCTTCCCATCTGGAAATTGAGTTCTTCACTTTCTCGATCAGTGGCATGCAGTGCGAGATTTGGATATGTTTTTTCGTGAGTGGTATGCCTAAGTATCTTACCGAGAAGCTTCTTTCTGCAATGCCCATGATGTTGTAGATGTTTGCTTTCGTTTTCTCTTTTACTACTCTGTGGAATGTCAAATTTTTGTTCTCGTTGATAGTCAAACCTGTAACTTTAGAAAAAAAATGTTAGTGCAACTCTTATAAGTTTTATGGAATTAATAGAATATTTTTTGGGTGGATATAAAAGTGAAAATGTTCGGTAGTGTGTAATGCTAGATAAACCTAAATATTAATCAAGAGTGAAGATGTCCATAGATCTTGTATATAGTCAATTAGATACTTTGTAATGTTAGATAAAATAAATATCAGTTGATCTGGGTTGGAGGTTAATATTCTTCAAATGAAAAATCTTTGCATCTTAAAATATTGAAAATTGATGATATTCTGAAAAAGAAATCTAATTACAATAAAAAAAATTAATGTTATATAAACACAATTAATATATTATAAAATTAGTAATAAATAATTTAACTTTAAATTATATATATATATATATATATATATATTGTAATCCTAAGAATTATCTGAAATAGGAATACTTTAATACATAGGTCAAAAAATAAAAATAAAAATAGCTAAAAAGATGCATAGTTCAAAACATGGGTCAAAAAATCAAAAATTAGATAAAAGAAAGATGCATTTAGTAGAAACTACCAACAAAGACAATTCAATGAATCATTTACAACCCAACCCATTTATTATAATAGAATAAATTATCAAATTGTTAACACAAATTTAATACCTCTCCATAAGTTGTTTTATTAAAGAAGAGTCTAACTTGCCACAAGTAAAGCACTATGTTGTTTGTCTTGAAATTTTGCACAATTATTTTTACATATCTATGAACATATGGTATTATAATTAGGTGTATGAATACTATTAGAACCATTAATTCCATTAATTTTAATAATAATAAAAAAACAAGTGACTTATTTTTATAGATAAAAAAAGATATAATAGGAAAAATGACAAAGTTAAGTTTTATTTTAAAATTAATAATACAAAAATAAATGAATTATTTGATTAAA
>NW_025918963.1:0-17210 GCF_907164915.1 Impatiens glandulifera
AATTGTAAGGAGGTATAAATAATATAGGGTAGTATAAATTGTATAGGTTAATGATGTTTGGTATGAATTATAAAAAATGGTATAAGTTATGAGAAATGATTAGGTGAGGGAATTTGGTGAGGGAATTTGGTGAGGGAATGACGTGTCATAATCTTATTCGCTGAAAAAATTAAATAATTTCTCTCTTTTCTCTCTTTCCTCCCACTTTTACATTTTACAACCAATGAAGGTGATGCCACGTCATTCCCTCACCAAATTCCCTCACTAAATTCCCTCACTCTATCACTCCTCATAAGTTATATATATTTATAATTTTGTGTTTGGTATATATTATAAAAATGTAGTATAATTTGTATAAATATTAATTTAAAATATTAATAATTATTATTATTTTATATTTATTTATATTATAAATAATATTGTTTATTATTATAAATTATTGTACTATTATTTAATAATTAATATAAATTTAATTAACATATAAAAAATTAATTATAATATAAACGATAAATTATGTTTATTTAATTTAAATATTATTAATAATTGTAATAAAATAAAATAATTATTTATAATATAAGTAAATATATAAATTAATAATTAATAAAATTATCATTATAAAAATAAATAAATATTTTTTAACTAAAATATTGAACTATTTAAAAATATATATATTAAAAATAATTAAATATAATAATAATATTAAAATTAAATAAAATATATTTAATATATTATATAATAATAAGTTATATATAATATTAATCAAGATTATAATGATAAATTAAAAATTAAGTGATATAAAAAAAGTATTGCACCTAGGGGGACTAGTTATAATTTTATACCAAATATGAGGTATAAATTATACATAGGTATAATTTATATCAATAGTAAAATCTTAACAAAACACCATATTAAAACACTTGGTATAGTACTATACCAGTAGTGTTATACCCCTTAATACCTACAACCAAACAGATCCTTAAGGTACGACTTTTGTGGTATTAATTTTCCACTTATATTTTTTGTTGATTAGGATCCTAGCAAACTATCGGCATATCAAGATAGGAAATTTTTAGGAACTCAAGAAGAATTTGATGAGGCACTACAAACGTCTACTACTCTTTATGTTGGGAACATGTCATTTTACACCGCCGAAGAGCAAGTTTATGAGTTATTCTCCCGAGCTGGAGAAATTAAGAGACTAACTACGGGCCTTGATAAGAACACAAAAACTCTTTGTGGCTTTTTCTAAAAGGCTAACTATGGGCCTTTATAAGAACACAAAAACTCCTTGTTACTTTTGCTTTGTCCGGTAAGAATTGTTGACATTATATATGTTGGTATTAAATATAAACCCTTTAACCATCTGCTTTATTTATTCCCCATTTTCTTGACTAGATGTTTTACAAATTTGAATAGCATGTTTGGTATGACCCAAAATTGAAATCACTCACATACATCAATATTCATAAATATGTTATGCGTATGATGACCGACAAGAACCCTTAATTACTCATATATTATGTGATTTGTCAAATGGTATTGAAATTTGGCATTTGTTGATCAACGTGACCTGCATTAGTCACAGATGAGTAGGAGAATAATATATGAGATGGTATCAAAACATAAATTGACAAAATCCAATTTAAATCAAATTGCACACACAACCTTTTTGAAAGAATAATTCATACATATCAAAATCATTTCAACGCTTATATATATCATCACTTTGTTTTACCAGAGATGTCTAATGGTTTGTTTTAAATTTCTAATAGAAAAAAAACTTTTGCGGTGAAGGTGGATCAAACACATGACCTTTAAATCTTCAGTATGATGCTCTCCCAACTGAGCTATCCACGTTTATTAATAAGTTTATTAAATTAGTTTTACATATTGCGTGGTACGCAATTGAATTGCAATTGAATCCACGCCCCACCCACGCCCAAACTCCACGCCCAAGCCCACGCTCCACGCCCAAGCCCAAGCCCACGCCCAAGCCCACGCCCCACCCACGCCCCACGCCCCACGTCCATGCCCATGCACCATCCCACTTCCCATCCACGCCCAAGCCCACGCCCCACGCACAACCCCCACGATCCACGCACTACCCCACGCCCCACTCCCAGAATCCACGCAATTCAATTGCCATTCAGATTATTCTAAAACAGTAAAACTAAGCATAGAACTAACGAATTTCAACCCTAACTAAACCCTAAACCCTAAAACCCTAAAAGTAATATTGCATTCATGTTTGTTCAGCATGTAAGAATATAATAGAAATCGGTCATCATAATAATAAGCATTTCAACCCTAACTAAACCCTAAACTAAAACCCTAAAAGTAATCTTGAATACAAGTTTGCATTTAGCATGATTAGAACGAGAAAACAAGAATATAATTTGAAACAACCTGAGAGGGGCTTGGCGAAAACGAAAGTCCGACTAGGGCCTGGGAGCAAGAAAACGAAAGTCCGACTAGGGCTTGGCGATCGTCACTCGTCCGGCTAGAGCTTGGCAATCGTCACTCGTCCGGCTAGGGCTTGGCTTGGGAGGGGAGCAACCGTCACGGGGAAAAGAGGGAGAATGAAAAGGGAAGAAAGAGAAGAAAGGAAAGAAAGGAAGAAATGAAAAAAAGAAAAAAAAAGGTTAGTAAGGATAAAAATGGAATTTTTTTTAAAAAAAAGGTTAAAAATAAAAAGTGAATTTAGTAGGGTTAAAAATGAGAATGACCCTCATTTCAGGGTCATTTGATCAAATTTCCCGAGATAATTTGGGTGAGAAATAAAATAGGAATCACATAGTGCAATCTGATTGGCTGCTGAAAAAACTCATAAATTCTTCCTCTTCTATTTTTCTTCATAATTTTTCCTTTTTAAGTCATTTGATCTTCCATTCTTTTTACCAAATTCTTTGGATCTGTTGTCCCAAAGATAATGTCCCACTTGTTGTTTCATAGGAGAGAAAAGATCTGTTGTCCCAAAGATAATGTCTCACTTGCTGTCTCATAGGAGAGAAAAGAGTGGAGAGAGAAAAGAGAAAATTGAATATTAAAATAAAATTTCATATATATAATTTTTTAGAGTTTAGGATTTAGGGTTTAAAATTTAGGATTTAGGGTTTATTTCATATATATAATTTTTTTTTTTGTCTAATTTATCAAAATTACGTCGTTTTGAACAGCTTCAATTGGGACAGCATAACAAAAATGATTACTTTTTCTTAATAAAAAAATTATTATATTTAAATAATAATAAATTAATTATAAATATTTATAAAAAAAACACAAATAGCATATAATAGACCTATTCCAATTTAGGGTGGACTTATTAGTCGGATGATAATTGGAGTTAGAGCCGTCAATTTGGGTTAAGCATATTGGGTTGGCCCGCTCTGCCAAACAATTTAAACGGGTTGAGTTGAAATATTAGCAATCCATTTGGAAGTGGGCCTACTCGGGCCAGCTCGCTCGGATCGCGGGCCTAGGCGGGTCGGGCTTGGGTTGGACCGTGGGTTGGCAAAAAAATCTAATCTGATTTTAATTATGTTCTTGACTTATTTGTGATTTGTGAATTCATTTTTATTTGAATTTTTAACTACCTCATTTTTGTGTATTTCATATGTAGATAAAAATCAAATGGCAACGTAATAGTTACATCAATATAATAGGAAAATTAAGTAGATTAATTTTAAAACCGGCCACACATTACAATTTTCGAATATTTATTCTAAATAATCAAAAATGGAGAAATTGATAGAAAAATTAAGTAGATTAATTTTTGGAACCGGCTAGACAAACTAAACAGAAGTTAAACTTCATGTGCAGGTACTAAACAAACCGGAACCGGAAATCAGGTGTCAAGAACTGGTCGCTACCACTTCAAAGAAACCGGCTTCAAGTGATCAAGCCGAAAGATCACAGGAACCGGCATCTCTATCTCAAGCAACCGGTTAACCAAGAACAAAAGATTACACTCCAACCGGATCATAATGCACAAAGACACAGAAACCGGAAAGTACAGATCAAAAGTCAGAAGATTCAAAACTCAAGAGTGACGTACTATGACGGAAGAAACGTGTCTCGAAAGAATAAAAGAAGATCAGATCCGATCAGAAGCATGGGAGGAAAGCAATGATGCCTTGGTGATCCGATGCTGACGACCGGAAGCGGATGTTCAACACGTGTATCAATCTGAAAACCGGCTATGTCATCATTTGTTCAGAGTCACCTGCATGAATGCCAGGTGTTGAGGAAGTTGAAGCGTGCAAGCAATCCTTCTGCAAACAGGCGTGATGACGATCAACCAATCCAGAAGAGAGAGAAGAAAGTAGCCGTTAGCCACTTTCAGCTATAAAAGGAAGATCAATCGTCTTCATTCAATGCAGTTCGGGACTTGTAGTTGTGAGCATCATAAATTCAAAAAGTCATAAAGCATTAAATTCTAGAGAGATAAAGTTCTATATTCTAAAGTCGGTTTGCCTAAAACCGGAAGTCACTTGTGTGATATTGTGTTGAGTTGTTGTATTACATCAAAAGTGTGAGTTTGGTGTAACCGGCGAGTAGCGAAGTTGGGCTCGACCGGAAGTGTAAACTGTAACTCTAAAGAGTTAGTGGAGATCCTTCTCATAACCTGAGAAGAAGGGGTGACGTAGGAGGGTTTGCTCCGAACATCCATAAACAAATTTCCTTGTCTTGTGTTCTTTCATTTCGCTTTCATTTCCCGCTGCCTTACCGTAAACCGCAAACCAATCATACTTCCAAAACCGGTCACTCACTTTCGTTAAACATCCTCCTTCTTAAACATCATCTAAAGTCGCAAACGTTGCTTCAACCTGAAACAGACACTTCCGCCCTTGAACACCGGTTCAAGAGTCTGTGACAGGTTGTGCAGTGCTGAGAACGGTTTTAGTCTCTAACCGGACTATCACCAAGTTGTGTGTGTGTTGTAAGCGGCCACCCTTACCGAAACCGGAAACACCCCCGGTCCTCCAAGGGCGTCCCCGATCCTAACACAATATTGTCCAAGTAATGATCAAATGTTCTAGAGGATGTTAATGTAGACATTGAAGAGAAAGGCGATGAAAGAGAAAGATTTGACATGAATTATGATGATATTTAAAAAATGTTGACTTTACTGAAATTTCTATTTTATGAATTTCTCAAATTTTTGTTACTTTGTTGAATTATTTGGTCAATTAATATATAAAGATAGACAAGACTCTTATTTGGTGTGTATTATGATTATTTGATCATGTTCTTGAACTCTTGTTTTCTAAAATTATTAATATTTTTTATTTATTTATATTTATAGTGAGACAACCCGCGGGCTGGCATGCCTAACCCGTAACCCACCTTGGGATGGGTTGGGAATTTTCAGCTCGACGGGATGGTCGGCCAGCCCGCCGTCGACCCATCAAACGCTGAATTTTGATGGGTAAATTCGCCTTGTCATGGGTTGGCCCGTCTGACCGCTCTAATTAGAGCTAGCAATTTGTTTACTAACTCCATTTTATTTTGGGAATTTATTTTTACTATATTCATGTCCATTTGGGTTTTGGGAAATTTCCGCAGGTCACCGTTATATCATATTTTTTAATAAAATTATATAAATTATTTTTTAATATTATATATTGTAATATATTAAATATTTATATTATTATAAATAAATAAACTTAACTTAATTTTTTTTATAAGTGGTATCAGAGCAAGGTTCTTAGCACTCAAGCAACCAAAATGGTGGGAAGCATGACTCACAGCGACAAGCCGCCAATGCTAAACAGCGAAGCATTTAGCAGTTGGAAGAAGCAGATGTATCTACATCTGATAACATTAGATGATGAGATGAGTCGAGTCCTGAAAGAAGGACCGATCAAGATTAACAAGGAGGAAAGCCAGTGGACAAGTGAAGATCGGAGAAGAAGCAACCTGGACAACCATTGCATGAGGCACATCTATAAAGCCATAGATAACAACACTTTGAACAAAATATCAGAGTGCGAAAATGCAAAGGAAGCCTGGGAAACGATTATCCAGATTCACGAGGGAAACGAAAGAACCAAGGAGAATAAAATCTTGGTGGCTACGCAGAAGTATGAAAACATAAGGATGAAACCGGGAGAAAATATGAAAGAATTTAGCAACCGGTTCACCAGCGTAGTGAGCGAGCTTCAGACACTCGGAAAGAAGTATGACAACCGAGAAGTGATCATTAAAGCTCTAAGATCACTGCCAAGCACGTGGGATATCAAGACCATGGTGATGAAGGAGTCCAGCACCCTTGGGCAAATGAAGTTGCATGATGTGTTTGAGGACTTGAAAGCCTACGAATTCGAGATCAATTCTCGGATTGAAGATGAAACATCTACATCAACCGCAACAAGAGCTTTAGTCACATCGGTGGAACCGGCGGCTCCAGTATCAACCGCACCGGCTCCAGTCAAAAACACCGATCAAATAACCGACGATGTGATGGCGATGCTAGCCCAGAAATTCGGAAAATTCATGAAGAAGAGCCAGCCACCATCTAATAATGATTTTAACTATAATTATGTAGATAAATCAAACAAAAGATGCTATAACTGTGATGGTTTTGGACATTTCAGGTCAGAATGTAGAAAACCAAGAAGAGATGATAGAAAACCGGAAGGAAACTATCAAGGGAATAATTATCAAAACAACCGGTATCAGGGAAACAATTATCAAGGAAACAATTATCGGGGAAACAACAATAACCAACGAAACGACTACCGAAGAAGTGATGATCAACGTGCTGATGAAGGAAAGGAGATCCAAAAGGCTCTCATTGCATCAGACGGTGGAAGCGAATGG
Source organism: Impatiens glandulifera (assembly GCF_907164915.1). Lineage (NCBI taxonomy): Eukaryota > Viridiplantae > Streptophyta > Magnoliopsida > Ericales > Balsaminaceae > Impatiens > Impatiens glandulifera. Next base: position 6,823 of record NW_025918963.1, read on the forward strand.
GCATATTCCGACAATGAAGATGGTGAAGAGAAAGTAACATGCTTCATGGCAAACGACGAAGAGGTATTTGATTTCTCTTCTGATGAATTTACTAAGGAAGATCTAGTTTCTGCACTCAACCAAATGGTTGCTGAGTTCAGAAATATATCTGCGTATATGCCAGCATCTGTAGAAACTAAAAACGAACAAATAAATGATGAAAACGATAAAATATATGAGATCAAAACACATGAACCGGATGAACTATTCTCGGATGATGAGAAGACAGTTCAACCGGGAATAGAAACTGATGAACGAGCAATGTACGTTACGGCTGCGTGGGAGAGATCACGTCAAGCAGTGAAACAAATGTGTAACTATAAATGACATCCAAAATGTAGATATGGTATCGGTTATGATCCAAGTAAACAAAATGAAACAAAACAATCTAACGGGATGAAACTAACGAAAAACAATCTTCCATTTATAAAATTTGTCAAAATCTCACAAACCGAAAATGACCTAAAACCGGAAGAAACGCTTAAATATGTAGGTCCCAACGAATCTGAAAAATGGCTTCATCCTGAGAGAAGGAAAGCCAACCGGAAACCAAACAAAAATAAAAATAATAAAAACCGACATCAAAGAAGTCCATCACCACATAAGGCATTCTTGAGCAACGGCCAAGAAGTTAAGCCAAATATTATCAAAACCGCAACCGGGAAAGTGATCCGAGTAATTCAAGTCTGGATCCCAAAGGGACTAATCAACCATGGACCCAACTAAATGTGGGTACCAAAAAGTTGTAAATAATTGTTTGCTGCAGGTTAGGAGGAGCAATCGGTTGAGGAATTCTGAATGGTACTTGGACAGTGGATGCTCAAGGCACATGACCGGAAACAAGGAACTACTGACCGACATCAAGTACGAAACCGGAGCATTCATCACATTCGGGGATAACTCAAAAGGTAAAACCGTGGGCAAGGGTAAGATTGTCCATGGTGAACTATCCATAAATAATGTGTTATTGGTAGAAAAACTAAGCTTTAATTTACTAAGCATAAGTCAGATGTGTGACGTGGGGTTTAAGGTTGAATTTCATAAAAGCTCATGTTTAGTCAAAAATCAAAATGATGACATTCTGTTAACCGGTAACCGGATAGGAAACATTTACAAAGTAAACTGGAAAACTGATTTCGAAAAACCTGTGTGTATGATAGCCGGAAATGATCCAAACTGGCTTTGGCATAAACGGTTAAACCACTTGAACTTCAAAACGATTAACTTTATTTGTTCCAAGGAACTGGTTCACGGTTTTCCAAATGTTAAATTTTCAAAAGATAAAGTATGTGCTGCATGTCAAATGGGAAAACAAGTGAAATCATCTTTTAAAAGTAAAGGAAATTATCAATCTGAAAGATGTTTGGAGCTGCTGCATATGGACTTGTTCGGTCCGGTCAGAGTAACTAGTTTAGGAGGCATGCACTATACTATGGTAGTTATTGACGATTACTCTAAATTTACTTGGGTTACTTTCCTAGCTTCTAAAAATCAAGCTGCTTCAAACTTGATTAAACTGATTTTGAGAATACAGAATGAAAAATCTATTCGAGTAAACAAAATTAGAAGTGATAGAGGAACTGAATTCATTAATAGCAATTTAACTACTTTTCTTGATGATTCCGGTATTAGGCACGAGTTGTCTAGTGCCAGAACTCCTCAACAAAACGGCCTGGCTGAGAGAAGAAACCGAACTCTCAAGGAAGCCGCAAGGTCAATGATAGCCGAGTCGGGTATCGCTCAAAAGTTTTGGGCTGAAGCTATCAACACCGCCTGTTATACACAAAATCGATCTCTAGTGACTAAACGGTTTTCGAAAACTCCTTTTGAAATCTATTTTGAGAAAATTCCAAATGTACGGTATTTTCGAATTTTTGGTAGTAAATGCTTTGTTCACAATAACGGCAAGAAGTACTTGACCGCTTTTGATGCTAAATCCGATGAGGGAATAATGTTGGGATATTCAGCTGTGAGTAAAGCCTACAGAGTATATAATACTAGGACTTTAACAGTTGAAGAAACCGCACACGTTGTTTTCGATGAATCGGTTGAGCGAAACACTGCATTACCCTTCGACCTTCACAACAGAATGGAAAATTTCAATATCTATTCTGATGATGAAGACGAGGTTCCGGTTTTTAGACGCTTTGTCAAGGACCAAGCGGTTGATGTTGAAATTCAACCTGATCAAGCTGCTTTACCGCAGAAAGTTGACGCTTCAGTTTCTACTGAAGAAATCGGTCGGTCTGATTCTGTTCAACCTACCGATCAGTCTAACCTTGATCAGCCAGCCGAAAGCTTGGTAGACACGTCTCGGATTAACCTCAGAAGGAACAAAAATCATCCTCTTGAACTAGTAATAGGTAACATATCCTCACCCGTCCGAACTAGGCAACAAAATTTGGATCACTATGGAAACTCTGCTTTCATATCACAAATTGAGCCGAAAAAGGTGGATGAAGCACTGTCAGATCCAGATTGGATCTTGGCAATGCAAGAGGAATTAAACGAGTTTGAGAGAAATAAAGTCTGGTACCTAGTTCCTAGACCGAAAAATAAACCGGTTATAGGCACACGATGGGTATTCAGAAATAAACTCAATGAAGACGGTTTAGTTACGAGGAACAAAGCCCGGTTAGTGGCTCAAGGCTATAAGCAGGAAGAAGGCATTGATTTTGAAGAATCATTCGCACCTGTAGCTAGGCTTGAAGCCATTAGAATATTTTTAGCATATGCAGCTTTCAAAAAGTTTAAAGTTTATCAAATGGATGTAAAAAGCGCTTTTCTAAATGGTAAAGTAAATGAAGAGGTGTATGTTAATCAACCTCCAGGTTTTAAAAATCCAGAACATGAAAATCACGTTTACCGGCTGAATAAGGCCCTTTACGGTTTGAAACAAGCACCAAGAGCTTGGTATGATACCTTGACTCAATTTCTTTTTGATCACAAATTTACAATCGGTTCAGTAGATAAAACTCTCTTTAAATTTGAAAGAAATGAGCAAATTTTACTTGTTCAAATTTATGTTGATGACATCATATTCAGGTCAACCGATCCAAAGCTATGTGACAAATTTTCGAAAATGATGACTGATAGATTTCAAATGAGTATGATGGGGGAAATGAGTTTCTTTCTAGGACTTCAGGTTAAGCAGATGGAAGCCGGAATCTTTATTAGCCAACCGAAGTATACAGCCGAACTGCTGAAGAGATTTGGGATGGATACATGTGCCGAAGCGGCTACGCCAATGAGTCCTTCCGTGAAGCTGGACAAAGATGATGATGGTCAAGCCGTTGACATCACAGCATATCGAGGAATGATCGGATCGTTGTTATATCTCACGGCAAGCCGACCTGATATCCTGTTTGCGGTTGGAGTGTGCGGAAGGTTCCAAGCAAATCCAAAGCAATCTCATTATACTGCGGCTAAAAGAATCTTGAAATATCTGAAGGGAACTCAAGAAGTGGGACTCTAGTATCCAAAAGACTCGAGCTTCAACCTAATAAGCTACTCCGATGCCGATTACGCGGGATGCAAAATCGACAGAAAGAGTACAAGTGGAACATGTCAGTTTCTGGGTGACCGGTTAGTTACCTGGAGCAGCAAGAAACAAACGTCCGTTGCAACGTCAACCGCAGAGGCGGAGTACTTAGCGGCTGGAAGCTGCTGTGCACAACTCCTCTGGATTCAACAGCAACTCAGGGACTTCGGAATAGAAGCAAAGGAGTCTCCAATCTTCTGTGACAACACCAACGCCATAGCAATCACATACAATCCGGTGTTGCACTCAAGAACGAAGCATATCGACATTCGACATCATTTCATCCGGGAGCATGTTCAGGAGAAACACATCCGGCTGGAATATGTGTCGACCGAGCAACAAGTAGCGGACATCTTCACGAAACCGCTACAGGAAGCTAAGTTTTCACATTTTCGAAATATTTTGGGCCTTACTAATCTTAATCAATTGATATAATCATGATGCATGCTTATATACAAAACCGGGATATGTGTTCAGGGAGAAGCTAAAGCTTCTCAAACCATATTCAAATAGGCCATTAATAAAATCAAACATGCTAACCGGGAGGAAGTCTCCAGTTATGCCTGATTATCTCATTATTTCAAATCAAATGTATGCTTACTAAATGGTTGAAATAACCAGGTTGAAGTGGATAAAACAAATCCAAAGTTGAACAACTGTTGATATTAATCAACTTTTCTTCATAAAACGGAAATATCCTACTAAAACCGGTCATGGAAAACCGCTCAGTACATATGCACTCTGATCTGATGAAATGAACTCTTCCGGTTAACATGAAATGACTGACCGAGTTTTCGTGCATGTTTTGAAAAATGAAGCCTGTGATAAATAAAAAAAAAAAAAAAACAAGTCTACCTCAATCGAGATGACGACATGTGTCCATCATCAAGAGAGGGAGACTTACATCTTGTCAATAGATATTATTCATCATTGCTATCTTAGTAATTATTAGATTTACCTTGGAAATAACCATTAGTTACTTCAACAAGTTAAGTCTATTTAATAGGCGATGACATCATCAGGCATGATTAACTTCATTTAATACCAAGCCGAATCCACGGGCTATATAAACCATGCTTAATCTTTGTCAAAACATCACAAGTTCACTATTCACAAGCATAACTCTTGAGATAAAATCATCTTTCTCTCTCACAAACAAACATGAACTCCAACCCTCTAGCCAAGAAGATCCTACTGGCAGACTTTGAATCAATCTACCAGTATGAGGATCATGAAGTCAGGGAAATATTCTTAGCCATCGAAAGGAGTGGGCTAAGGAGTTTCCTTGAGAACAGGTTCATCATCGACTACCTTGTAGTCGAAGAACTGTTCGAAACTGTGAAAGAGGTGCACCGAGATATACTCGTTGCACAGGTTTACGGCCAAAAATTCCTCTTCAGCGAAACGGATTTCGCTGTCTACTGCGGTTTACCCAATGAAGGGGTAACCGATCTAACCTACTCTCCGGTGACAATGGAAGAAATGTGTCGCCGTTTCTCTGGATCTGACATCCCGGTTAAGCCCTGGGGTGCTAAGAGTCAACTTTCTCACAAGTACCAGATTCTCTGCGAGATTCTGGGAAAATCTGTCCTGTGCAGAGAGAAAAGTTACTATTACACTCAGAGGGTCTTCGAGATGATGATAGCTGTAACGGTTGGGACACCGGTCAACTGGTCCTGGATCATCTTCAGCAACCTGAAGAAGATGATTCTCTCCAACAAAACCGGATACGCTCCTCAGCTGAGCGGTTTCTGCGCAAGCCTGGAGATTCACACCGGAGCGTTCGTCACTCTGCATCCAAGGCACGTGCTCACCAAAGAACGAGTACAAGAGATGATCGACCGGTGGGAAGCGATCAAGGCTAGAAAAATTCAAGCGGCTGAAGCTTCAACCGCTCAAGCAGCTGAATCGTCAAATGTCTAAACCTGTCTTTCGTTTCTTCTTTCCTTTTCTTTACAAAACCGGTACTTTTGATGTACTACCGGTTTTTGTACTTCAATTAATGAAATAGATTTCTTTCTCTTCCAAGTCAAAATCTACAATATTTAATGCGCCGTATCAAAATAAATCATTACTCTCTTGGAAATATAAACTTCAAAGCATGCCTGACTTGATTTGACAAGACTTGCTCATATTCTCTTGGAAAATCACAAAATCATTAATGCCTAAGCATAAACGGCTAGATTTTCAAATCCCTGCAATAAATGCTGTCATTCATTCCAAGCTATAAAAAGGGGTTCAACCTCCATCTTTCAAATCACGCCTTCAAGCATTCCTCTCTCTAAGAATTCAAAAGCTTAAGAACTCCCCTAAGTCTTCTTCATTCTCCGTCATCATGTCTGCTGAAATTAGAAACACCCTGATCATCGACTTTGAGGACATCAAGCACAGTTCTTACTATGAATGCATCTTTGAACACATCATAGCTTCTGGCCTGCAAGGCTTCCTCAAAGGTTCTGACCTCATCCTCGTGGATGAGGTGTGCGAATTTTTCAACAATGGTCACGTTCTGGATGATGGCAGCATTCGCACCATCATCGATGGCCAATTCCTCCAGTTTTCTGAGGAGGAATTCGCCACATTCTTTCACCTTCCAACGGAAGGTTTCTCTGACTTTCCGACGCCGCATCTACCAGCTAAGGAAATCTTCTTCAAGATCTTCTCCTCCTCCTACACTCCTGTTAAGGATTTTGGGAAGAAAGAAGACCTCGCTCCCCATTATCAAGTCTTTCAAGACTTGGTCCAACGGTCTATCATAGGCCGAATGCCCAACCAGAACTACAGCCGGGAGGCATTCGATATTATGATAGCCATCATCCGAGAAACCGACATCAACTGGTCGTCCTATCTATTCAATAAGCTGAAACAGCTTATGACCGGTAAGAGGGGAAAGATCAGCTACGCCCCTCAGATCACCCGGTTCCTCATGTCCAGACGTCGCAACCTTGGAAAAGGTGTTCCGGTTGGATCGTTCAATACCATCACTATAGACATGATCTATAAGTGTATGTGTAGGATTAAGGAACGGTCTCCTCAGAACACGATCGACAAGTGGTATGAAAGGAGGCTGGAAGGAGGATGGTTCACCGAATAAACCTTTTATTTTAATCTCTTTTCCGGTTTCTGGTCATTTTGTTGTACGACCAGAACCGCTCCTATGTCTTTCTTCTCCTGCATTAATGAAATATTTTAGTTTTTCGGGTTTTCATCCTCATTATTTCATTCCGGTTTCTCAAACTCATACTCAAATTTAAAGTTAACTTAACAATCTCCGGTTAACAAGTTATCAATAGAAACCGGAACTTCAGGCAAAAATGAAAATCTGAAAAGTCATAACCGCCCATGGTTTTTACCTCTCAAAAAATTACCGCCCATCGAATTTCCGCTTTTACCGCCGAAAGTTACGGCAGTAACTTTTGGAGGGAAAGTTGGCGCCAAAAACACCAAAATGACGGTTCATCTTCAAAACTGCTTGGAACCGCCATCTATATAAACTCGAATCAACCCATACAACACACGCGCTTTCTCTCTCTAAAAATTTCCAGAAACTCAAAGATCTCTCTCTCCGATCATCATCAATCTTCATCTTTCTCTCTCAAAACTACAATGGATCTAGGCAAAGCCCCGTTTCAATGGATGTTGCAGGTAGACTTTGCAGACATCGATGAGCACGCTGACAACAAGAACAAGGCCGTTCTTCAACTTCTTCGAGAATCTGGATTGGAGAAGTTTCTCTCTGGTCCGTTCACCATCTATCCGGCGGCGGTGACGGAGTTCTTAGCGACGGCGACACTGTTGAAAAGAAAAATCTCGGCTACTGTCAACGGGAAGGCCGTCCTTATAACTGAAGAAATCTTTGCCGAAGCCCTCGGTCTGCCTAACACTGGTTCGGACCTAAAATTCGACCTAACCGACGCAGAATCAAATGCTGCCCGGTTGGTTGTATCCCTTTCAGGTCAGGATCTGGTGCTCCACTCCAGCCGGAAGATAAAGCTAAAGCCGGAATACAGATGGTTGGTGACCGTCATCTCCAAATCGCTCCAAGGAAGGGGAGGTAACTTCGATAACCTCACAAAACTTAAGCTGAGAATGCTGTTAGCAATTGTCCGCAACGATAAGGTGGACTGGGGATACGTTCTATATGAAGAATTCTGTCAAATGATAATCAAGAAAGACGGCCGGGTGCAGGCGTATGCTATGCAAATAGTTAAGATCCTTGAGTTCCTTAATGTGGAACTAGGTGAAGGCATACCGCTTCCAATCTCCAACATCCTTGACTCTGAGTCAGTAGCAGAAAAACCGGAGAAGACGATAAAGCCAAAAACATCAAAGACAAAATCATCTAAGGGAGCCAGTTCATCGGTTCCAGTTGAAGAAGAAGAAACAAGACAAAGGAAACCGTCAAGAAAAGCGGTTGAGGCAGAAGCTCCACCAGAACCGAAGAGGAGGAAGAAAGTATCCGCGAAGAAAAGTGCAAAGAAACCGGCGGACTCCGAGAAAACGCTCTCCTCGGACAATCCACCAGAAAGAACCGCAGATGTCTTCCAGCCAATCCCCATCAACACCGTTGTTCCAACTCCCATCCCATCCGATTCTCCAAAGCAAACCGAATCTTCGGGGAGCGAGGAGAACAAGTCAAATTCTAAGGAGGAGGCAGAGGGAAACATTCACTCTGCAACCTCCAAGTCACCAAGCAAGCAAGCCGATGAAGTATTAGCCGAAGTGGGCTTGAATACTTCAGAAGCAATTCAGAATGTGGTCCAAGAGATCACAAGAGAAACCGAAGAAGACGACGTTTCTAGTCGTCGGAAGCCAGAAAATCAGGTTGAAATACCTGATCAAACGGAAGTTCAACCGGTCGATGAGACGACCAAGTCAACAGAAAATGCACCTCCGGCTCAGGAGGAAAACATTGAAGAACGGGAACCTTCCGGTTCCGCAGGAGGCAAGACAGCTCTAGAAGGTCCTACTCAGGCAGATAAAGGCAAGGGCATTCTGATTGAAGAACCAACTGAAACCGGAACGGGCACATTGCAGATTGACCCTCAGACTGAAGCCACAACCGAAGAAGAATATCCATACACCTTAGAGCAAGAAAATGAGCTGTTTGATGAATTTATTAAAGATATGAATAAAGGTGCAAGTGAAGCGCTGGCTCCATATATCCGGTGGGTGAAGCTCCGAAGCGAGACCAAATTATCCGACATGCTTCCAGGTTTCAGTGGAAACAAGCAATGGGACGCTCTCGTCCAGCTAGAAGAAAGGGCACTCGAGTTAGCTAACACCCAATTGATCCAACCGGCGTTTTCCAAAGCTCCGGTAATTCTTGAAAATGTGCGGTTACAGGCAATTGAGAATGCCTTTCAAGAAATCCAAGGAAAGGATCTGGAACCGATTGAAATGAAGATGGCAGAGCGATTTATTGAAGTACGAGAACGGCTTGTGCGAAGCTTCGAACGCCTTGACAAGAAATGGTGGGATACTTGCCAACGACAATTCAACAATCTTGAGTTATTTCAGAGTAAGCCTTTCTTTATAACTGGTGAAACATCCGGCACTTCTGAAAACCGGGAACAAGAAGCCTCTCAACCGGCTAAAGCTCTGGACATCGATCAAATCAAGCAAGTAGTGGTGGAAACAGCTGACTCATACCTTGGGAACTTTAAAGATATAACCGAAGAAAGAATCTCAGCAGCTGAAGACAAAATGATAAGCTCTCTACAAACCATGATGGATACGACAATGCAAACAACGGTTAAAGCCATGATTACTGAATCCGTCAACGCCGCAACCGCTCCACTTTTGGACATGCTGCAAGCAATGGCAATCCAGATCAGTGAAATGTCCAAGGATCAAGTCAGCTCCACCCAAATTATATATGTTGGTATTAAATATAAACCCTTTAACCATCTGCTTTATTTATTCCCCATTTTCTTGACTAGATGTTTTACAAATTTGAATAGCATGTTTGGTATGACCCAAAATTGAAATCACTCACATACATCAATATTCATAAATATGTTATGCGTATGATGACCGACAAGAACCCTTAATTACTCATATATTAGTGATTTGTCAAATGGTATTGAAATTTGGCATTTGTTGATCAACCTGACCTGCATTAGTCACAGATGAGTAGGAGAATAATATATGAGATGGTATCAAACATAAATTGACAAAATCCAATTTAAATCAAATTGCACACACAACCTTTTTGAAAGAATAATTCATACATATCAAATCATTTCAACGCTTATATATATCATCACTTTGTTTTACCAGAGATGTCTAATGGTTTGTTTTAAATTTCTAATAGAAAAAAACTTTTGCGGTGAAGGTGGATCAAACACATGACCTTTAAATCTTCAGTATGATGCTCTCCCAACTGAGCTATCCACGTTTATTAATAAGTTTATTAAATTAGTTTTACATATTGCGTGGTACGCAATTGAATTGCAATTGAATCCACGCCCCACCACGCCCAAACTCCACGCCCAAGCCCACGCTCCACGCCCAAGCCCAAGCCCACGCCCAAGCCCACGCCCACCCACGCCCCACGCCCCACGTCCATGCCCATGCACCATCCACTTCCCATCCACGCCCAAGCCCACGCCCCACGCACAACCCCCACGATCCACGCACTACCCCACGCCCCACTCCCAGAATCCACGCAATTCAATTGCCATTCAGATTATTCTAAAACAGTAAAACTAAGCATAGAACTACGAATTTCAACCCTAACTAAACCCTAAACCCTAAAACCCTAAAAGTAATATTGCATTCATGTTTGTTCAGCATGTAAGAATAT
>NW_025918964.1:0-16835 GCF_907164915.1 Impatiens glandulifera
CGATCAGAAGCATGGGAGGAATGCAATGATGCCTTGGTGATCCGATGCTGACGACCGGAAGCGGATGATCAACACGTGTATCAATCTGAAAATCGGTTATGTCATCATCTGCTCAGAGTCACCTGCATGAATGCCAGGTGTTGAGGAAGTTGAAGCGTGCAAGAAATCCTCCTGCAGATAGGCGTGCTAATGATCAACCAATCCGCAAGAGAGAGAAGAAAGTAGCCGTTAGCTACTTTCAGCTATAAAAGGAAGATCAAACGTCCTCATTCAATGCAGCAGTGAATACGAGAAATTGAGTAGTTGAAATTGTGAAAGTCATAAAGCATTCAATTCTAGAGAGATAAAGCTCTACATTCTAAAGTCGGTTTGCCTAAAACCGGAAATCCTTGTGTGTGATTATTGTGTTGTGTTGTATTACATCAAAGTGTGAGTTTGGTGTAACCGGCGAGTAGCGAAGTTGGGCTCGACCGGAAGTGTAAATTGTAACTCTAAAGAGTTAGTGGAGATCCTTCTCATAACCTGAGAAGAAGGGGTGACGTAGGAGGGTTTGCTCCGAACATCCATAAAACAAATTTCCGTGTCTAGTATTCTTTCATTTCGCTTTCTTTTCCCGCTATCTTACCATAAAACCGCAAACCAATCATACTTCCAAAACCGGTCACTCACTCTCGTTATATATCCTCCTTCTTAAAACATCATCTAAAGTCGCAAACGTTGCTTCAACCTGAAACAGACACTTCCGCCTTGAACACCGGTTCAAGAGTCTGTGACAGGTTGTGCAGTGCTGAGAACGGTTTTAGTCTCTAACCGGACTATCACCAAGTTGTGTGTTGTAAGAGGCCACCCTTACCTAAAACCGGAAAAACACCCCGGTCCTACAAGGGCGTCCCCGATCCTAACAAGTGGTATCAGAGCGAGGTTCTTAGCACTCAAGTAACCAAAATGGTGGGAAGCATGACTCACAGCGACAAGCCGCCAATGCTAAACAGCGAAGCATTTAGCAGTTGGAAGAAGCAGATGTATCTACATTTGATAACACTAGATGATGAGATGAGCCGAGTCCTGAAAGAAGGACCGATCAAGATTAACAAGGAGGAAAGCCAGTGGACAAGTGAAGATCGGAGAAGAAGCAACCTGGACAACCATTGCATGAGGCACATCTATAAAGCCATAGACAACAACACTTTGAACAAAATATCAGAGTGCGAAAATGCAAAGGAAGCCTGGGAAACGATCATCCAGATCCACGAGGGAAACGAAAGAACCAAGGAAAATAAAATCTTGGTGGCTACACAGAAGTATGAGAACATAAGGATGAAACCGGGAGAAAATATGAAAGAATTTAGCAACCGGTTCACCAGCGTAGTAAGCGAGCTTCAGACACTCGGAAAGAAGTATGACAACCGAGAAGTGATCATTAAAGCTCTAAGATCCTTGCCGAGCACGTGGGACATCAAGACCATGGTGATGAGGGAGTCAAGCACCCTTGGGCAGATGAAGCTGCATGATGTATTTGAGGACTTGAAAGCCTACGAGTTCGAGATCAACTCTCGGATCGAAGATGAAACATCTACATCAACCGCAACAAGAGCTTTAGTCACATCGGTGGAACCGGCGGCTCCAGTATCAACCGCACCGGCTCCAGTCAAAAATACCGATCAAATAACCGATGATGTGATGGCAATGCTAGCCCAGAAATTCGGGAAATTCATGAAGAAGAGCCAACCACCATCTAATAATGATTTTAATTATAACTATGTAGATAAATCAAACAAAAGATGCTATAACTGTGATGGTTTTGGACATTTCAGGTCGGAATGTAGAAAACCAAGAAGAGATGATAGAAAACCGGAAGGAAATTATCAAGGGAATAATTATCAAGGCAACCGGTATCAAGGAAACAACTATCGGGGAAACAACAACAACCAACGAAACGACTACCGAAGAAATGATGATCAACGTGCTGATGAAGGAAAGGAAATCCAAAAAGCTCTCATTGCATCAGACGGTGGAAGTGAATGGGCATATTCCGACGATGAAAATAGTGAAGAGAAAGTAACATGCTTCATGGCAAACGACGAAGAGGTATTTGATTTCTCTTCTGATGAATTTACTAAAGAAGATCTAGTTTCTGCACTCAACCAAATGGTTGCTGAGTTCAGAAATATATCTGCGTATATGCCAGCATCTGTAGAAACTAAAAACGAACAAATAAATGATGAAAACGATAAAATATATGAGATTAAAACACATGAACCGGATGAACTATTCTCGGATGATGAGAAGACAGTTCAACCGGGAATGGAAACTGATGAGCGAGCAATGTACGTTACGGCTGCGTGGGAGAGATCACGTCAAGTAGTAAAACAAATGTGCAATTATAAACGACATCCGAAATGTAGATATGGTATCGGCTATGATCCAAGTAAACAAAATGAAGTAAACAATCTAACGGGATGAAACTAACGAAAAATAATCTTCTGTTCACAAAATTTGTCAAAAGTTCACAAACAGAAAATGAACTAAAACCGGAAGAAACGCTTAAGTACGTAGGTCCCAACGAAACTGAAAAATGGCTTCATCCTGAGAGAAAGAAAGCTAACCGGAAACCAAATAAAAATAATAAAAATCGATATCGAAGAAGTCCATCACCACATAAGGCATTCTTGAGCAATGACCAAGAAGTTAAGCCAAACATTATTAAAACAATAACCGGGAAAGTGATCCGACTAATTCAAGTCTGGATCCCAAAGGGACTAATCAACCATGGACCCAACTAAATGTGGGTACCAAAAAGTTGTAAATAATTATTTGCTGCAGGTTAGGAGGAGCAACCGGTTGAAGAATTCTGAATGGTACTTGGACAGTGGATGCTCAAGGCACATGACCGGAAACAAGGAGCTACTGACCGACATCAAATACGAAACAGGAGCATTCATCACATTTGGGGATAACTCAAAAGGTAAAACCGTGGGCAAGGGTAAGATTGTCCATGGTGAACTTTCCATAAATAATGTGCTATTGGTAGAAAAGCTAAGTTTTAATTTATTAAGCATAAGCCAGATGTGTGATGTGGGCTATAAAGTTGAATTTCATAAAAACTCATGCTTAGTCAAGAATCAAAATGATGAAATCTTGTTAACCGGTAATCGGATAGGAAACATTTACAAAGTAAACTGGAAAACAGATTTCGAAAAACCTGTGTGTATGATAGCCGGAAATGATCCAAACTGGCTTTGGCATAAACGGTTAAACCACTTGAACTTCAAAACGATTAACTTTATCTGTTCCAAGGAACTAGTTCATGGTTTTCCAAATGTTAAATTTTCAAAAGATAAAGTATGTGCTGCATGTCAAATGGGAAAACAAGTGAAATCATCTTTTAAAAGTAAAGGAAACTATCAATCTGAAAGATGTTTGGAACTACTGCATATGGACTTGTTTGGTCCGGTTAGAGTAACAAGCTTAGGAGGCATGCATTACACCATGGTAGTTATTGACGATTACTCTAAATTTACTTGGGTTACTTTCCTAGCTTCTAAAAATCAAGCTGCTTCAAACTTGATTAAACTGATTTTGAGAATACAAAATGAAAAGTCTATTCGAGTAAACAAAATTAGAAGTGATAGAGGAACTGAATTCATTAATAGCAACTTAACTACTTTTCTTGATGATTCCGGTATTAGGCACGAGTTGTCTAGTGCCAGAACTCCTCAACAAAACGGCCTGGCTGAGAGAAGAAACCGAACTCTCAAGGAAGCCGCAAGGTCAATGATAGCCGATTCGGGTATAGCTCAAAAGTTTTGGGCTGAAGCTATCAACACTGCTTGTTATACACAAAATCGATCTCTTGTGACTAAACGGTTTTCGAAAACTCCTTTTGAAATTTATTTTGATAAAATTCCAAATGTACGGTACTTTCGAATTTTCGGTAGTAAATGCTTTGTTCACAATAACGGCAAGAAGTACTTGACCGCATTTGATGCTAAATCCGATGAGGGAATAATGTTGGGATATTCAGCTGTGAGTAAAGCGTACCGAGTATATAATACCAGGACTTTAACAGTTGAAGAAACCGCACACGTTGTTTTCGATGAATCGGTTGAGCGAAACACTGCATTACCCTTCGACCTTCACAACAGAATGGAAAATTTCAATATCTATTCTGATGATGAAGACGAGGTTCCGGTTTTTAGACGTTTTGTCAAGGACCAAGCGGTTGATGTTGAAATTCAACCTGATCAAGCTGCTTTACCGCAGAAAGTTGACGCTTCAGTTTCTACTGAAGAAATCGGTCGGTCTGACTCTGTTCAACCTACCGATCTGTCTAATCTTGATCAGCCAGCCGAAAGCTTGATAGACACGTCTCGGATTAACCTCAGAAGGAACAAAAATCATCCTCTTGAACTAGTAATAGGTAACATATCCTCACCCGTCCGAACTAGGCAACAAAATTTGGATCACTATGGAAACTCTGCTTTCATATCACAAATTGAGCCGAAAAAGGTGGATGAAGCACTGTCAGATCCAGATTGGATCTTGGCAATGCAAGAGGAATTAAACGAGTTTGAGAGAAATAAAGTCTGGTATCTAGTTCCTAGACCGAAAAATAAACCGGTTATAGGCACACGATGGGTATTCAGAAATAAACTCGATGAAAACGGTTTAGTTACGAGGAACAAAGCCCGGTTAGTGGCTCAAGGATATAAACAGGAAGAAGGAATTGATTTTGAAGAATCATTCGCACCTGTAGCTAGACTTGAGGCCATTAGAATATTTTTAGCATATGCAGCTTTCAAAAAGTTTAAAGTTTATCAAATGGATGTAAAAAGCGCTTTTCTAAACGGTAAAGTAAATGAAGAGGTGTATGTTAATCAACCTCCAGGTTTCAAAAATTCAGAACATGAAAATCACGTTTACAGGCTGAATAAAGCCCTTTACGGTTTGAAACAAGCACCAAGAGTTTGGTACGATACTTTGACTCAATTTCTTTTTGATCACAAATTTACAATCGGTTCAGTAGATAAAACCTTATTTAAATTTGAAAGAAAGGAGCAAATTTTACTTGTTCAAATTTATGTTGATGACATCATATTCGGGTCAACCGATTCAAAGCTATGTGACAAATTTTCGAAAATGATGACTGATAGATTTCAAATGAGTATGATGGGGGGAAATGAGTTTCTTTCTAGGACTTCAGGTTAAGCAGATGGAAGCCGGAATCTTTATCAGCCAACCGAAGTATACATCCGAATTGCTGAAGAGATTTGGGATGGATACTTGTGCCGAAGCGGCTACGCCAATGAGTCCTTCCGTGAAGTTGGACAAAGATGATGATGGTCAAGCGGTTGACATCACAGCATATCTAGGAATGATCGGTTCGCTGTTATATCTCACAGCTAGCCGACCTGACATTCTGTTTGCGGTTGGAGTATGCGGGAGGTTCCAGGCAAATCCAAAGCAATCTCATTATACGGCGGCTAAGAGAATCTTAAAATATCTAAAGGGAACTCAAGAAGTGGGACTCTGGTATCCAAAAGACTCGAGCTTCAATCTAATAAGCTATTCCGATGCCGATTACGCGGGATGCAAAATCGACAGAAAGAGTACAAGTGGAACCTGTCAGTTTCTGGGTGACCGGTTAGTTACCTGGAGCAGCAAGAAACAAACGTCCGTTGCAACGTCAACCGCAGAGGCAGAGTACTTAGCAGCTGGAAGCTGCTGTGCACAACTCCTCTGGATTCAACAGCAACTCAGGGATTTCGGAATAGAGGCAAAGGAATCTCCAATCTTTTGTGACAACACCAGCGCCATAGCGATTACATACAATCCGGTGTTGCACTCAAGAACGAAGCATATCGACATCCGACATCATTTCATCCGGGAGCATGTTCAGGAGAAACACATCCGGCTGGAATATGTGTCAACCGAGCAACAAGTAGCGGACATCTTCACGAAACCGCTACAGGAAGCTAAGTTTTCACATTTTCGAAATATTCTGGGTCTTACTAATTTAAATCAATTGATATAATCATGATGCATGTAAAACCGGGATATGTGTTCAGGGAGAAGCTAAAGCTTCTCAGTTTAATAGGCCATTAATAAAATCAAACATGCTAACCGGGAGGAAAACTCCGGTTATGCCCGACTACTTCATTATTTCAAATCAAATGTATGTTTACTTAACGGTTGAAATAACCAGGTTGAAGTGGATAAGATAAATCCAAAATTGAACAATTGTTGATATCAATCAACTATTTTTCATAAAACGGAATTATCCTACTAAAACCGGTCATGGAAAACCGATTAGTACGCATGCACTCTGATCTGATGAAATGAACTTTTCCGGTTAACCTGAGATGACTAACCGAGTTTTCGTGCATGCTTTGATAAATGAAGCCTGTGATAAATTAAAAACAAGTTTCCCACAATCGAGATGACGACATGTGTCCATCATCAAGAGAGGGAAACTTACATCTTGTCAATAGATATTTTTCATCATTGCTATCTTAGTAATTATTAGATTTACCTTGGAAATAACCATTAGTCACTTCAACAAGTTAAGTCTATTTAATAGCTGATGACATCATCAGGCATGCTTAACTTCATTTAATACTGAGCCGAATCCACGGGCTATATAAACCATGCTTAATCCTTGTCAAAACATCACAAGTTTACTATTCACAAGAATCATCCTTGAGATAAAACCACCCTTTCTCTCTCACAAACAAACATGAACACCAACCCTTTAGCCAAGAAGATCCTACTGGCAGATTTTGAATCAATCTATCAGTATGAGGACCATGAAGTCAAGGAGATGTTCTTAGCTATTGAAAGGAGCGGGCTAAGAAGTTTCCTTGAGAACAGGTTTATCATCGACTACCTTGTAGTCGAAGAACTGTTCGAAACCGTGAAAGAAGTGCATCGAGAGATACTCGTTGCACAGGTTTACGGCCAAAAATTCCTTTTCAGCGAGACGGATTTCGCTGTCTACTGCGGTTTACCCAATGAAGGGGTAACCGACCTAACCTATTCATCGGTGACAATGGAAGAAATGTGTCGCCGGTTTTCTGGATCTAACATCCCGGTTAAGCCCTGGGGTGCTAAAAGTAAACTTTCTCACAAGTACCAGATTCTCTGCGAGATTCTGGGAAAATCTGTGTTATGCAGAGAGAAAAGTTACTACTACACTCAGAGGGTCTTCGAGATGATGATAGCTGTAACGGTTGGGACACCGGTCAACTGGTCCTGGATCATCTTCAGCAACCTGAAGAGGATGATTCTCTCCAACAAAACCGGATACGCTCCTCAGCTGAGCGGTTTCTGCGCAAGTCTGGAGATCCATTCTGGAGCGTTCGTCACTCTGCATCCAAGGCATGTGCTCACCAAAGAACGAGTGCAGGAGATGATCGACCGATGGGAAGCGGTTAAGGCGAGAAGAATTGAAGCGGCTGAGGCTTCAACCGCTCAAACAGCTGAATCATCGAACGTCTAAACCTGTCCTTTCTTTTGTCTTTCTCTTTTCCTTACAAAACCGGTATTCTGATGTACCACCGGTTTCTGTACTTTAATTAATGAAATAAATTTCTCCTTCTTCCAAATCAAAATCTACAACATTAAATGCGCCGTATCAAAGCAAATCATTCCCTTCTTGGAAACATAAATTCTCAGTATCAAAAGCATGCCTGAATTGATTTGACAATACATGCTTTTATTCTCTTGGAAAACCACAAAATTATTAATACCTAAGCATAAACGGCTACAATTTTAAATCCTTGCATTAAATGCTATCATTCATTCCAGGCTATAAAAAGGGGTTCAATCTTCATCTTTCAAACCACGCCTTCAAGCATCCCTCTCTCTAAGAATTCAAAAGCTCAAGAACTCTCCTAAGCCCTCTTTATTGTTCATCACCATGTCTGCTGAATTAAGAAACACTTTTATTATCGATTTTGAGGATATCAAGGAAAGTATTTACTATGAAGGCATTTTTCAGCATGTCATAGTTTCTGGTTTGAAAGGTTTTCTTAAGGGTTCGGACACCATTCTCGAAGAGGAGGTGTACGAATTCTTTAACAACGGTCACGTTCTGGATGATGGTAGCATTCGCACCATCATTGATGGTCAATTCCTCCAGTTCACTGAGGAGGAATTCGCCACCTTCTTCCATCTTCCTACCGAAGGTTTTTCTGACTTTCCTACGCCATTCCTGCCGGCTAAGGAAGACTTCTTCCAGATCTTCTCCTCCTCCAACACTCCGATTAAGGACTGTGGGAAGAAAGAGGATATTGCTCCTCACTACCAAGTCCTGCACGACTTGGTTCAACGGTCTATCATAGGCCGAATGCCAAACCAAAACTACAGCCGGGAGGCATTCGACATCATGATAGCCATCATCCGTAAAACCGACATCAACTGGTCATCATATCTTTTCAATAAGCTGAAGCTGCTTATGACCGGTAAGAGGGGAAAGATCAGCTACGCCCCTCAGATCACCCGGTTTCTTATGTCCAAACGTCGCAATCTCGGAACCGGTGTTCCGGTTGGACCATCCAACACCCTCACCACGATCATGATGCACAGGTGGATATCAAGGATTGAGGAACGATCACCTGAAAACACCTTTGAAAATTGGTATGTGAGGATGGTGGAAGGAGACTGGTTCACCTAGGATTAAATCCCTCTGTCTCCCTATTTCTACTTTCCGGTTTCTGGTCATTTTGTTGTACGACCAGAACCGCTCCTATGTATTTTTCTATCCTTGCATTAATGAAATATTAAAGCTTTCGGTTTCTCGTCCTCATTCCGGCTTTTTAAACTTACATAAAAACTCAAAAGTTAACTAAACACTCTCCGGTTAAACAAATCGTTCATTGAAACCGGAACCTCAGACAAAAAAAAAATGAATGAAGATTTCAAAAACGCCCATGGTTTTACCTTTCAAAATTTACCGCCCATCAAAATCAGCCTTTACCACCGAAAGTTACGGCAGTAACTTTTGGAGGGAAAATTAGCGCCAAAAACTCCAAAGTGACGGTTCATCTTCAAAACTGCCTGGAACCGTCATCTATATAAACTCAAGACAGTTCATTTAACACATGCGCTTTCTCTCTCTAAAGATTTCCAGAACTTCAAAGACTCTCTCTCTCCGATCATCATCAATCTTCATCTCTTTCTCAAAAATCATCAATGGATCTAGGCAAAGCCCCGTTTCAATGGATGCTGCAAGTTGATTTTGAAGACATCGACCAGCACGCTGAAGACAAGAACAAAGCTGTTCTTCAACTCCTTCGAGATTCTGGGTTGGAGAAGTTCCTCTCTGGTCCGTTCACCCTCTACCCGGCGGCGGTGACGGAGTTCTTGGCGACGGCGACACTGTTAAAAAGAAAAGTATCGGCTACCGTCAACGGGAAGGCGGTTCTTATAACTGAAGAAATTTTCGCGAAGGCTCTCGGTCTACCCAACACAGGTTCGGACCTAAAGTTCGACTTAACCGACGCAGAATCAAATGCTGCCCGGTTGGTTGTATCCCTTTCAGGTCAGGACCTGGTGCTCCACAACAGCCGGAAAATCAAGTTGAAACCGGAATACAAATGGCTAGTGACCATCATCTCCAAATCGCTCCAAGGAAAAGGAGGTAACTTCGACAATCTTACAAAGTTTAAGCTAAGAATGTTGTTAGCCATCGTCCGCAACGATAAGGTGGACTGGGGTTACGTGCTATACGAAGAGTTCTGTCAAATGGTAATCAAGAAAGAAGGCCGGGTGCAGGCCTATGATATGCAAATCGTGAAGATTCTTGAGTTCCTGAATGTGGAACTAGGTGAAGGCGTACCGCTTCCGATATCCAACATCCTTGACTCTGAGTCAGTGGCAGAGAAACCGGAGAAGACGATCAAGCCAAAAATCTCAAAATCAAAGTCATCCAAGGGAGCCAGCTCATCGGTTCCGGTTGAAGAAGAAAAACGACAAAAGAAACCGTCCAGAAAAGCGGTTGAGGCAGAAGCTCAACCAGAACCGAAAAGGAGGAAGAAGGTATCAGCAAAGAAGAGCTCGAAGAAACCGGCGGACTCCGAGAGAACGCTCTCCTCAGACAATCCTCCTGAAAGAACCGCAGAGGTATTCCAACCAATTCCCATTAACACCGTTGTTCCAACTCCTATTCCATCTGATTCTCCAAAGCAAACCGAATCTTCGGGGAGCGAGGAGAACAAGTCAAATTCTAAGGAGGAAGCAGAAGAAATTGTTCAATCTGCAACCTCCAAGTCCCCAAGCAAGCAAGCCGATGAAGTATTAGCCGAAGTGGGCTTGAATACTTCTGAAGCTATTCAGAATGTGGTCCAGGAGATCACTAGAGAAACCGAAGAAGACGACGTTTCTAGTCGTCGGAAGCCAGAAAATCAGGTTGAAGTACCTGATCAAACAGAAATCCAACCGGTCGATGAGACGACCAAGTCAACAGAAACAGCACCTCCGGCTCAGGAGGAAAACATTGAAGAAAGGGAACCTTCCGGTTCCGCAGGAGACAAGGCAGCTCCAGAAGGTCCTACTCAGGCAGATAAAGGCAAGGGCATTTTGATTGAAGAACCGACTGAAACCGGAACGGGCACATTGCAGATCGACCCTCAGACTGAAGCCACAACCGGAGAAGAATACCCATATACTTTAGAGCAAGAAAATGAGTTGTTCGATGAATTCATCCAAGATATGAACAAAGGTGCAAGTGAGGCACTAGCTCCATATATGCGGTGGGTGAAGCTCCGGACAGAGACCAAATTATCTGACATGCTTCCAGGTTTCAGTGGAAACAAGCAATGGGACGCTCTCGTCCAGCTAGAAGAACAGGCACTCGAGTTGGCTAACACCCAATTGATCCAACCGGCATTTTCCAAAGCTCCGGTACTTCTCGAAAACGTGCGGCTACAGGCAGTTGAGAACGCCTTTCAAGAAATCACAGGAAAGGAGCTGGAACAGATTGAAATGAAGATGGCGGAGCGATTTATTGGAGTACGAGAACGGCTTGTGCAAAGCTTCGAACGCCTTGATAAGAAATGGTGGGATACCTGCAAACGCCAATTCAACAATCCCGAGCAATATCAAAGTAGGCCTCTCTTTCTAAATGGGGAAACATCTGGCACTTCTGAAAACCGAGAACAAGAAGCCTCTCAACCGGCTAAGGCTCTGGACATCGAGCAGATCAAACAAGCAGTGGTTGACACAGCTGATTCATGCCTAGGGAACTTCAAAGCGGTAACCGAAGAAAGAATCTCAGCGGCTGAAGATAAAATGGTAAACTCTCTACAAGCTATGATGGATACAACAATGCAAACAACGGTCCAAGCCATGATCTCCGAGTCTGTCAAAACCGCAACCGCTCCACTTTTGGATATGCTGCAAGCCATGGCAATCCAGATCGGTGAATTGTCAAAAGTTCAAATCGGCTCAACCCAAACCCAAATCGAGAAAGATGCTGAAACCGCACGGAAGCTGCAAGAAGAAGAAATTGAAAGAGAACGGGTTCAGAAGGAACTGGAAGGCAAGGATCATGAGCTAGCCCAACAATGTAATGAAGAGGAGCAGGCAAACGCTCATGAATCGGCACAGGGTCAATCATCTCATTCCATGAGCACACGGAACAAAAAGAAACGAAGCGCTGTTAAAGAAGTGATAAGAAGGGCAGAATTGAAGACAGCCGAACCGGTTGGACTGAATGCGGAACCGCTGGATGAAGAAGAGGAAGAAGACTCGGAGGAACTCAACAGACGGAAAAGAAGGTCAACCGGAGAATCCACCGCAACTCCAAGCTGCAGACCCTTGACTGTTCCACCCCGTCCACCGCCAAAACCAATTTGCGCCAACTTCAATCTCAGGAAAAAGGTTCCCAGTCATTCAAGTGTATGGGCCGGTTTGGTAATCGATGCTGACAGACGTGCTAGAGAGCACAGAGCAAGAATAGAAGAAGCAAGGAAACGTCTGGACAAAGAACTGGAAAAGGAGCAAGACAAGGGGGGATCATCCAAGCCTTAAACTCTATTTCCATAATTACTTTAAACAACTATGTCCTTGATGTGTTTCAGAACTTGGTCACTCTTGCTATCTTTTGTGTCTTTTTTTAACATACAAGTTCACCTATCTCTCATATTTTTCAAAACACACACTTATCAAAAATCAAACACATGTTTTTCAAACACATTTCTCTCAAACAAAATCTTTAAAACCGGCCACACATTACAATTTTTGAATATTTATTCTAAATAATCAAAAAGGGAGAAATTGATAGAAAAATTAAGTAACTTAATTTTCTTAAACCGGCCTTAATTTTCTTAAACCGGCCACACATTACAATTTTTGAATATTTATTCTAAATAATCAAAAAGGGAGAAATTGATAGAAAAATTAAGTAACTTAATTTTCTTAAACCGGCCTTAATTTTCTTAAACCGGCCACACATTACAATTTTTGAATATTTATTCTAAATAATCAAAAAGGGAGAAATTGATAGAAAAATTAAGTAGATTAATTTTGGAACCGGCCAGACAAACTAAAATTAAACTTCATGTGCAGGTACTGAACAAACCGGAACCGGAAATCGTGCATCAATAACCAGCTGCTATCACATCAAAGAAACCGGCTTCAAGTGATCAAGACGAAGGATCACAGGAATCGGCTTCACAATCTCAAGTAACCGGCTAGCAAAGAACAGAAGAATACACTTCAACCGGATCATAATGCACAAAGACACAGAAACCGGAAAGTACAGATCAAAAGTCAGAAAATTCAAATCTCAAGAATGACGTACTGTGACGGAGGAAACGTGTCTCGAAAAGATAAAAGAAGATCGGATCCGATCAGAAGCATGGGAGGAATGCAATGATGCCTTGGTGATCCGATGCTGACGACCGGAAGCGGATGATCAACACGTGTATCAATCTGAAAACCGGTTATGTCATCATCTGCTCAGAGTCACCTGCATGAATGCCAGGTGTTGAGGAAGTTGAAGCGTGCAAGAAATCCTCCTGCAGATAGGCGTGCTAATGATCAACCAATCCGCAAGAGAGAGAAGAAAGTAGCCGTTAGCTACTTTCAGCTATAAAAGGAAGATCAAACGTCCTCATTCAATGCAGCAGTGAATACGAGAAATTGAGTAGTTGAAATTGTGAAAGTCATAAAGCATTCAATTCTAGAGAGATAAAGCTCTACATTCTAAAGTCGGTTTGCCTAAAACCGGAAATCCTTGTGTGTGATTATTGTGTTGTGTTGTATTACATCAAAGTGTGAGTTTGGTGTAACCGGCGAGTAGCGAAGTTGGGCTCGACCGGAAGTGTAAATTGTAACTCTAAAGAGTTAGTGGAGATCCTTCTCATAACCTGAGAAGAAGGGGTGACGTAGGAGGGTTTGCTCCGAACATCCATAAACAAATTTCCGTGTCTAGTATTCTTTCATTTCGCTTTCTTTTCCCGCTATCTTACCATAAAACTGCAAACCAATCATACTTCCAAAACCGGTCACTCACTCTCGTTATATATCCTCCTTCTTAAAACATCATCTAAAGTCGCAAACGTTGCTTCAACCTGAAATAGACACTTCCGCCCTTGAACACCGGTTCAAGAGTCTGTGACAGGTTGTGCAGTGCTGAGAACGGTTTTAGTCTCTAACCGGACTATCACCAAGTTGTGTGTTGTAAGAGGCCACCCTTACCTAAAACCGGAAAAACACCCCGGTCCTACAAGGGCGTCCCCGATCCTAACAGTGTAAAAATAAAAAAAATATTATTTTCTTTTTTAAATCTATGGAGACAGAGAATACTCATCTTCCTCTTGATTTCGAATTCTTGTCTTCATTCGCTTTCCATTTTTTTCAAATCAAGATCGAATATTTTCCTCTATGTCTCTTGATAGAAAAATTAAGTAAAGTTAATTTTTGGAGCCGGCCAGAGGAACTAAACAACTATTAACTTCTATGTGCATGAACTGATCGAATTGTACAAACCGGCTGAAGCCTCCTAAATCGACTGTTGAACACTTCAAAGAAATCCAGTTCCAAGAAATCAAGTCAAGATCAGAGGAACCAGTTTTTAACTCCTTCAAGAGACCGGCTAGCAAAGACAAGTCTACATTCCAGCCGGACTATACTGTGTAAGAAATAAACCGGAAACTACAATCTGCAGAAGTGACGTAATATGACGAAATAAACGTGTCTCGAAGGGATAAAAGAAGATAAGATCCGATCAGAAGCATGCGAGGAAAGCAATGATGATTTACTGATCCGACGTTGACAACCAGAAGGTGCATGCCTAACACGTGTCCGAATCTGCAAACCGGCAACGTCATCTTATACTCAGAGGTGTCTGCATGCCTGCCAAGTATTGAGGAGGTGAAGCGTGCAAGCAACCTCCATGCACCGGTGTGATGCTGGATCAACCAATCCCACGGTGAGAGAAGAATGTGACCGTTGAGATCGTCCTCACTATAAAAGGAATATGAAGCGACCTCATTAATAACGCAAACACAAACGAACATAACAAGCGAATATACAACAAGCGACACAAGTTACGAAAATCTTAGAGAGATAAAGAAATCTTACGAACGATCCAAAACCGGTGTGTCATAAACCGGAAGATTTGTGTGTTTGTGTTGTATTGTATTTGTGTATTACATCAAGAGTGAGTTGGTGTAACCGGCGAGTAGCGAGTTGGGCTCGACCAGCATTGTAATTATTGTAACTTTGAAAGTTAGTGGAGATCCTTCTCATAACCTGAGAAGAAGGGGTGACGTAGGAGGGTTTGCTCCGAACATCCATAAAAAACCTTGTCTCGTGTTATTTCCTTCATTTACTGCCTACTCACTTAATCTAACCAAAACAATCTTACTCTGTATATCAAAAACCGGTCCACTCATATCTTTAAAACCGACTCCTTCTAAACATCATCTAAGTCGCATACGTTGCTTCAGATTGAAACAGACATTTCCGCCCTTAAACCCGATTCAAGAGTCTGTGACAGTTTGCGAAGTGCTGAGAACGGTTATAGTCTCTAACCGGACTATCACCAAAGTGTTGTGTGTTGTGTAAGAGGCTACCCTTCCTGAAACCGGAAACACCCCGGTCCTCTAAAGGCGTCCCCGATCCTAACAAGTGGTATCAGAGCGAGGTTCTTAACACTCAAGCAACCGAATATCATCATTTCTTTCATCAACGAGCCCCCCCATGTTCTGCATCGAAGAATATGTTGATTGGAAGATACGGATGGAAGTGCATTTAGCCTCACAAGACGACGACATGTGGTATGTTATTACCGATGGCCCGATAAAGATTGATAAGCCAAGATACAAATGGACGATGGAAGATAAGAAGATGAATAACCTGGATAATGTTGCCAAAAACATTCTATTCAAGTCGCTGGACAAAAATATGTTTAGTAAGATCAAGCTGTGCTCTTCTGCTAAAGAAATTTGGGAGAAGTTGACCCAACTATGTGAGGGCAGCGACCAAATAAAGGAGAACCGGAAAGAGCAGAAGGCTCTGATAGCTACTGAAAGAAAGAGAACATGGGACGATAGCGATTCGGACGACTCATCATCCAACGACGACGATGATAAAGTTGATGCATGCTTCATGGCTGAGAAAGAATCTAAGGTATTCGACTTTTCTTCTGAAGAATTTACTAAAGAAGACTTAGTTATTGCACTCAACGACATGGTCGCTGAGTTCAAAAACTTGTCTGTTTTAATACCGACCCGGAAAAAATATGAAACCGGAAAGTCAAGTGGTACCGCTAGTGAACCAAGCGGAACCGAGACTTACGAACCGGTTGGATTGTCCTTAGAGAATGAGAAGCTCAAAGAGACAGTCCAATCGTTAACCGAAGAAAATGAGAGAATCAAATATGTCACGGCTTCTTGGAAGAGATCTAGTGAAGCGGTAAGCCAAATGTCTAATTACCAAAGACATCCCAAATGTAAATTTGGTATTGGTTATAACAAATCCGCCACTCACAATCATTCCAACGGGATGAAACTCACAAAAGACAATCTTCCTTTCATAAGATTTGTCAAGAGTTCATCAATCGAAAACGAGGCAGAACGTGATCTAAAACCGGAAAAAGAAATAAAATATGTAAGTCCAACTGACTCGGAAAAATGGCTTCATCCTGAGAGAAGGAAAGCCAACCGGCCAGCAGGTAAACAAACCGATCAACGACCACATAGAATTAATCAAAAGTCACCACAAAATAAGGCACTCTTATGACAACAAAAAGATGTCAAGCCAAGCACCAGAAAAATAATTAGAACCATAACCGGGAAAGTTATCCGACTTATTAAAGTATGGATTCCCAAGGGACTAAAAAACCGGCCAAACAAATATAAGTTTTTTAAAAAACCGGCCAAACAAATATAAGTTTTTTTTTTAAAAAAAAAAACCGCCAAACAAATATAAGTTTTTTTTAAAAACCGGCCAAGAATTACAAGTTTTGAATATTTATTCTAAATAATCAAAAAGGGAGAAATTGATAGAAAAATTAAGTAGATTAATTTTAAACCGGCCACACATTACAATTTTTGAATATTTATTCTAAATAATCAAAAGGGAGAAATTGTTAGAAAATAATTGTTAGAACTTATGAAAGGTTTAATGAATAGATAAATTAAGTTCAAATAAATATGTTAAACTGCTAAGTCATATCAAGTATATTAATTGGTTTAAATATAACAAGAAGCTGCTGTAACGTAGTGGTAAACACATATGGGTTTATTAAATGCTCCGGTTGATTAAATGCAGCCGCTCCGGTAATAAATGCTCCGGTTATTAAATAAACTGCAGGCAACATGTAGCTG
>NW_025918965.1:0-44210 GCF_907164915.1 Impatiens glandulifera
ATTTAAATCAAAAGGAATGCAAATTCTGAAAGTAATATGAGTTTTTTTTTCAAATTAGGAAGTCAATGATATTTGATTGAATATGATGAAATTGCATTTAGATTATCAGATAGGATGATGAGTCGGTGGAGTTTTTGAATAGAAGGTCAGGGCCATTGAACTTGGCAAGGTTTCAAGTATAATAGAGACTTACCAACAGTGAAGGTAACTCGTAATATCTCCCCATTTGTTAAGTGCAACAAACAAATGAAGCAATTCCAGCATTTGCAACTAAGTTATTGAAAGATTGATCTAAAGGAACAAGTTATCTAAGAAATGAATTGCTTCCTTCCATTTGAAAAGAGTTGAGCTTGAAGCATTGTTAACAGTTTAGTGCAGCTTCAGAACCTGTATCCACAGTAGTGAAAACCAAATATGAGCCTTTAAGAGTAGCAGCAATATATATTTTAACAGCAAAAGTGAATTATCTTCATCTCTATCATGCAAAACACCAATCAGAGAATGAGGTTATTAGAAAAGACTGACAATCTTGAGTTTCTGATATTATGCTATCTAAGTGATGGAGAATGTTGGTTTCTAATCAGCATTGTTAAATTGATATTAAATGTCCCCATAGACCCAAATGCTACATGTCAGTTGTAAAGCATTTAAGAAGGCTGATAATAATATATGCTAAACTCCACCAAATTCATAGACATATATATACCAAGATTAATGTACTAGCTATGAAACCAATTCATGGGTTATGATTTATATCAATCCATTGAATCACAATTTGACACTCAAAAGGATTATTCATACAAATTGTGATTCAATCAATGGACAAATTGTTATTGAAACTAACTAATGGCAACATGATATTTCAAATGCCAGTACCAAAAGAAAATATCACTTAAAAGGTTGACAAAAACTGTAGAATTTAGGTAAAAGGCCCAAGTGGAATAATAAAAAAAAGTGAGTGTCCAATTAGGTAGTAACCAATGGGCTGATAGAGCTTAGGAAGCACCGGGCCGTAATCCTTCCACTGCAAGGAGAGGGAGGTGGTTGCTGCTCTGTGAAACCAGCCTGGCGCTATGCCCTCCACTCTAAAGGTACACAGGCCCGAGCCTTCGCTCAAGCCCGTGGCCCTAACTCATCGCTTGGAACGGGCGGGCCAGCAATTAGCAACCCAGAACCCCACCCAATTGATCAAACCCATTATCCAATCACATTAATGCCCCCGCTTGAGTTACAGGCCCATGCTACTGAGCCCGGCGATTATAGGTTGAATTCTACTCAATTATATTCAGAACATTACCTTTTTAATCTATCAATGTGGGAGAATAATGTCCTCCCTCCTTCCTACTTGTACCCTGCTGACAAGTTCTTCAATAAACTATTATGTGCAAAGAATGAGGTATTGATACTAACTCATAATTCCACTTTCTACCCACAAAACGAAACCAAAGATCCTAAAAATTACCAGAATCAACATCCCCGGAGGCAAGTTTAACCAGCCCTTTAATCACTTTAGAACGAGCATGTAGATCTTCTGAACAATATTCAGCTCCATGTTGAAGTCTGATAGAATCTAAGACTTGCAAGCATACATTTGCAACCATTGATGCAGTTCCATCCTATTAAATGTATCATAAAAAGATCACAAAATGTTAAAAAAAACAAAAATTGATTTGAGCATTATAAAGCCGATAAAATTACATTCTACTACCATTAGACAATATGAAAGACACCTGACCCAGCTCCAAATATAATCCAGCCAATGCTTCAGCATCAGTAACTTCAATAGATAGAAAAAAAAAAACCTCAAAATACCCAGTCTTGTTCTTAAAACAAGATAAAATCAAAAGTATATACCTCTATCACGCATAAAGGAAATTGAAAGTTTTTCCATGTCTTGAAGCTTCTCAATAGCTTGGAGGGAATTTTCTCTGGAATGAATCATTGACCAATTCAATTGAGAGACAGAGATAGGGTAAAGAAAAGAAGAAGATGAAAACAAATGGAAACAACCTTTGTGATAATAAGGTAGACATGGATAAAAGAACGGTTCCTTTTGAATTGTCATCTGATTGAGTAGACAGGCACTGTTCTAGGACAAGTTGAGCTTGTGCAAATGATTCATCTGCAAAAGGGTTCATTCAAATAACTGAATTGAGTAAGTTCAGACAAGTTAGGAATTATAGTAAAGAACAAAGATTACCAGTTTTTTGAGATCGAGCGAGGGATAACTAATCATCTGTATGGAAACTGGGTTAATATTGTACTCATTAGAAGATATCAACGATGACGACAATGATTATGATTATGCTACTGCTGCATGATTAAGATATCTATCTATCTATCTATCTATCTATCTATCTATCTATCTATCTATCTATCTATCTATCTATCTATCTATCTATCTATCTATCTATCTATCTATCTATCTATCTATCTATCTATCTATCTATCTATCTATCTATCTATCTATCTATCTATCTATCTATCTATCTATCTATCTATCTATCTATCTATCTATCTATCTATCTATCTATCTATCTATCTATCTATCTATCTATCTATCTATCTATCTATCTATCTATCTATCTAACTATCTATCTATCTATCTATCTATCTATCTATCTATCTATCTATCTATCTATCTATCTATCTATCTATCTATCTATCTATCTATCTATCTATCTATCTATCTATCTATCTATCTATCTATCTATCTATCTATCTATCTATCTATCTATCTATCTATCTATCTATCTATCTATCTATCTATCTATCTATCTATCTATCTATCTATCTATCTATCTATCTATCTATCTATCTATCTATCTATCTATCTATCTATCTATCTATCTATCTATCTATCTATCTATCTATCTATCTATCTATCTATCTATCTATCTATCTATCTATCTATCTATCTATCTATCTATCTATCTATCTATCTATCTATCTATCTATCTATCTATCTATCTATCTATCTATCTATCTATCTATCTATCTATCTATCTATCTATCTATCTATCTATCTATCTATCTATCTATCTATCTATCTATCTATCTATCTATCTATCTATCTATCTATCTATCTATCTATCTATCTATCTATCTATCTATCTATCTATCTATCTATCTATCTATCTATCTATCTATCTATCTATCTATCTATCTATCTATCTATCTATCTATCTATCTATCTATCTATCTATCTATCTATCTATCTATCTATCTATCTATCTATCTATCTATCTATCTATCTATCTATCTATCTATCTATCTATCTATCTATCTATCTATCTATCTATCTATCTATCTATCTATCTATCTATCTATCTATCTATCTATCTATCTATCTATCTATCTATCTATCTATCTATCTATCTATCTATCTATCTATCTATCTATCTATCTATCTATCTATCTATCTATCTATCTATCTATCTATCTATCTATCTATCTATCTATCTATCTATCTATCTATCTATCTATCTATCTATCTATCTATCTATCTATCTATCTATCTATCTATCTATCTATCTATCTATCTATCTATCTATCTATCTATCTATCTATCTATCTATCTATCTATCTATCTATCTATCTATCTATCTATCTATCTATCTATCTATCTATCTATCTATCTATCTATCTATCTATCTATCTATCTATCTATCTATCTATCTATCTATCTATCTATCTATCTATCTATCTATCTATCTATCTATCTATCTATCTATCTATCTATCTATCTATCTATCTATCTATCTATCTATCTATCTATCTATCTATCTATCTATCTATCTATCTATCTATCTATCTATCTATCTATCTATCTATCTATCTATCTATCTATCTATCTATCTATCTATCTATCTATCTATCTATCTATCTATCTATCTATCTATCTATCTATCTATCTATCTATCTATCTATCTATCTATCTATCTATCTATCTATCTATCTATCTATCTATCTATCTATCTATCTATCTATCTATCTATCTATCTATCTATCTATCTATCTATCTATCTATCTATCTATCTATCTATCTATCTATCTATCTATCTATCTATCTATCTATCTATCTATCTATCTATCTATCTATCTATCTATCTATCTATCTATCTATCTATCTATCTATCTATCTATCTATCTATCTATCTATCTATCTATCTATCTATCTATCTATCTATCTATCTATCTATCTATCTATCTATCTATCTATCTATCTATCTATCTATCTATCTATCTATCTATCTATCTATCTATCTATCTATCTATCTATCTATCTATCTATCTATCTATCTATCTATCTATCTATCTATCTATCTATCTATCTATCTATCTATCTATCTATCTATCTATCTATCTATCTATCTATCTATCTATCTATCTATCTATCTATCTATCTATCTATCTATCTATCTATCTATCTATCTATCTATCTATCTATCTATCTATCTATCTATCTATCTATCTATCTATCTATCTATCTATCTATCTATCTATCTATCTATCTATCTATCTATCTATCTATCTATCTATCTATCTATCTATCTATCTATCTATCTATCTATCTATCTATCTATCTATCTATCTATCTATCTATCTATCTATCTATCTATCTATCTATCTATCTATCTATCTATCTATCTATCTATCTATCTATCTATCTATCTATCTATCTATCTATCTATCTATCTATCTATCTATCTATCTATCTATCTATCTATCTATCTATCTATCTATCTATCTATCTATCTATCTATCTATCTATCTATCTATCTATCTATCTATCTATCTATCTATCTATCTATCTATCTATCTATCTATCTATCTATCTATCTATCTATCTATCTATCTATCTATCTATCTATCTATCTATCTATCTATCTATCTATCTATCTATCTATCTATCTATCTATCTATCTATCTATCTATCTATCTATCTATCTATCTATCTATCTATCTATCTATCTATCTATCTATCTATCTATCTATCTATCTATCTATCTATCTATCTATCTATCTATCTATCTATCTATCTATCTATCTATCTATCTATCTATCTATCTATCTATCTATCTATCTATCTATCTATCTATCTATCTATCTATCTATCTATCTATCTATCTATCTATCTATCTATCTATCTATCTATCTATCTATCTATCTATCTATCTATCTATCTATCTATCTATCTATCTATCTATCTATCTATCTATCTATCTATCTATCTATCTATCTATCTATCTATCTATCTATCTATCTATCTATCTATCTATCTATCTATCTATCTATCTATCTATCTATCTATCTATCTATCTATCTATCTATCTATCTATCTATCTATCTATCTATCTATCTATCTATCTATCTATCTATCTATCTATCTATCTAAAGGAATATGAGGAGTCGTAGCTTCTTCAACTAGACTTCATTCATTCATTTATTTATTTTTGGGCGGTTATACATGATTGCTCACATTTTAAAAGAAAGCCACAAATTTATTATTTAATGTATATTCCAGGAGAAAGTTTTTGATTTGATATTTCATATTTTTATATGTATTTCTCAATATTTGTATAAATTTCTCGTTATATACATTTTTTTTCGTTTTTATCAAACATCGGTTAATGATAATTTTAACTGCCGCTTAAAATATTTGATAATTCTTTCGACACAGTTTCATTGGTTTGTTCGATTTGTTCTACTTCAATACTTAGCGTTCTACACAACATCATTCGACTTGTTATATATATATTTCCCAAAGAAATAATATCACTTGTATGTTATTTGACTAACCATGTTTCAATTTCTTACCATAGACTCAAGTATTGTCTCTCAGGACAATTTATAAACTCTGCTAGGTTCATACTAATAAATATAGGTTAAGAGTAGAAAACATAAAGACCATTAAATTAAATTAAAACAATAAATAAAATAAATGTTATGTATAACTAAATCTGAAAAATGAAATACCTTGAGTTAGGGTTTGAGAGATGATTTTTACCAGAAAGATTTGAGAGAGAAAAATAATTTGAGGATTATAGCGGATTTTGTGTTTGAGATTGTATTATACTATCAAATATATTTTTTTTTCTCTCCTACACATCTGGCAAATCAAGTACGATTTGTGTTCTTGTTTTTACTATTCGCGGCCCCTATCATTCCTCATAAATGTAATATGTAATGTATTTTTTGTTTTCTCTCATGAGTGAGTTTCATCCACCTTTTATTTTTCAAAATGTTGATGACCTAAATTTTAAACAATGACAACTAACGTTTTGTTTCAACTTGAAACATAAAATAACAACATAGAACTAGAACATATTTATCGTAATAAATATTTATTCAAAATAAATATGAAGCATAACACTATCAATAAGGAATCTAAATTGGGAGCAATAAATTAAATATTGTTGCAGATTTTTTTCATATGCACATAGTTGTTAGTTAAAACATAAACTAAAAAAACAATAGTTAAAAGTTCGATTATATATATATATATATATATATATATATATATATATATATATAAAATGATGCTTAATTTTTAAAGTGTCCGGATTGTCGGGTCGAGAACTGTGGTTAATTTGGATATATATATGTGAGAGTAAATTGATACTTGGGTCGGATTGTGGATTGACATGCCCATAAACTTAAAAATAAAATTAAAAAAACTATAAGTATGGTTCAAACTTGTAACCCAACAAAACATATACAACCTTTTAACCAATTAAGCTAATAACACTCTATATTTTAAATTCAACACCAAATTTAATAAATGCGAGATAATTTAACAATATAAGTTCAACTTTTTAACTAACTTTAATATAATGATGCTTAATTTTTAAAATGTCCGGATTACCGGACCGAGAGCTGTGGTTAATTTGGATATATATGTGAGAGTAAATGAATATTTGAGTCGGATTGTGAATTTACCCGCCCATAAACTTAAAATGGTTAAGAATAAAATTAAAAATGCTATCACATTTTTACCGTGATATTTTTTTGACGATTTTTTATATCATTATTCGTGCAAATGCACAGAATACATGCTAGTTTTATTAATTTAGCGAGGTATTATTATATTGATAAATTAATAATTTATTAATTTAAAAAAGTTTTATGTATAACTTTTAAATTTTCAAGTCTAATGTACTAGTTACAATATATATTAGTTATATTAGTTATGAAAAAATAAACTATAAAAACAAGTTTCAAGTCATATTCTATGAATGTATATTCATAAATTAATTGAATTTGTCAAATTCATTATTTTTGAATAAGTAAAAAGTTAGTTTATGATACCAAAAAATTGGTACAATAACGTAGTACATTAAATATGGTTAAAAATTGATCACTATAGATTTAAAGATAACTCAATACATATTTGAAGTTAAAAAAAATTCAAGTGACTATAGATTCATTTTTTACTAGACAATCTTAGTTTCGTTGGGACCCATATATATACTAAGATTTCAAAAAGTTATTATCTTATCATTTTATCGATTGTGGTCCAATTTTGTACTAGTCCTAAGTTGGAACTAAACAAATTATTAATTTTATCGAGATTAGTAATTTATCGAGTATTAATTTATAGAAGTTTTACTATAATTAGTAAACATCTTATACAATATAAATTCATTATATTTTAAAAGTGTCAAACACTCCAACTAAACTAAACTAATAAAATCCACAAAATAAGTTAAAACTAATTTATGGAGAAAAATAAAAACCCTAAACAAATATAAAATTTTAAGTTCAATTATAACGCCAAAAATTGACCCTTCCTCTCGAGTGAGACGAGAAACCAAAATGGTAGGCTTGACTAGAGTGCATTTAAAAATATTGATTTAGACTAGTTTTGACTTTTTTAGAGTCGCCACCTAATTTACTTTTCGAGAAATTATGAAAAAAAATATTTTGCATGTTCAAACACATTTGAGAGATTTTGTTCATGGTTCAGTGCTTGGTTATACGTGAGAAATAGCTCACGCACTATGTCTCACGTGTCTGTCACATTACAGTCTCTACTTTAAACTTTTGGTCATTTAAAAGATTATTATTTTATACCTTATTTATTTATCCAATCCTAAGGCATGCATCTAAAAGTAATTCAAGCATAAACATGTGTCTAGTTTTGTATCATTCTGTTTCTAGGGCATGCGTCTATGTCATTGTATTAAATCTAAAACATAATTAAATAAAACAAAATGCTAATACATGTGAGTAGGGGTGGCCAAAAAATCTGATCCGAAATACCCGATTCGTTGATTCGGTCGATCCGATCTGAAAAAATCAGAATCCGATCCGATATTTTTTACCGGATTTCCGAATCGGATACGGATCGGGAAAAAAAATCGGATACCCGAAGCCGATCCGATGAGTTTTAAAATTAAAAAATAAAATAACATATTTATAAAAATTACAAACCCTAAGGTCCTAAACAATAGTTAGTCAATTTTTATTATTTGTCTAAAATAGTATTTTGGTAATTTTCAACTAACAACATCAGTCATTTAAAATAATTCTATGTTTACCCAAACAAAAATATTATTAAATAATTAATTATCAAACAAGACCTAGCTAATTTCCATTTGGTGGACCAATATCTTTTTGTTTAAAAAAAAATTATTGATTTCATTTTGGCATTTGAATTATATTTTTGATATGCATTACAATTATGAGTTAAATTCATAACTAATATCCTTAATAGAACGTTTATATTTTCTAACATATGAAAAATTTAGAAATATGAAAAAAATCGGATTGGTAGGTATCCGACTGACCGATCCGATCCGATTTAGTGTTTTTAAAATCACCCAGACCCCTATCCAAACGGGGCCACTATAATGTTCTTTTAAGGTGAAGGTTGTGTAATGTCGGATAAATCGATGTGAATATTGGTAATATTGGTCTGTTTGGTAAATATTGGTCTGTCTGGGACCAATGTTCTCGGACATGGCCATGTTTTGGACCATTTCTGATGCCAATATGAAATGGTCATTATTCTTTTTGTTAATACAGTTTGTCTCTTATTCTTTAGCTTCATGAATCCTGAAGTTGAATACACGATGCTCAAATTCCCAGTATTGGAATGACTTTTTTCTTCTAAAAAGGAGCTTTGTGATTTTTTACAACGCATATGCCCAATCAAAGGATTTTGGCATTTCTAAACTAGGAGAAAGGAACGGTCCAGATGGTAAACAAAAGTGGTTCTCCATCGCTTGTGCCAATAATGGTGCATTTTCTACAAAGGGAAAAAATATTTTACAATGCAGACCTTCCACTAAGACGAACTGTAAGGCTAAGATAAATGTTACAGTTCAGAATGAAGGTGATGTTGAGATAACTAGTGTCTTCCATAACCATAACCATATCTTGAGTCCTGGAAAGTCTAGACATCTTAGATCTTACAAGGTTCTAGATCCAAGTGCGAAGAGAATGAATTTAAACGACGAAGCTGTAATTACTTTGTCAAAAACATATCAATCACTTGTAGTTGAAGCTGGTGGATATGATAATATGACTTTTGGTGAGAGAAGCTTCAAAAACTATATTTTAGAAGTTAGGCGGTAGGAAATGGTGATGCTGAAGTGCTATGTTAATATTTTACTGAATGCAAAACAGATATTTAATTTTTTTTTTATGTATATGATGTGGACAAGGAAACCGGATAAAGAATATCTTTTGGGCTGATGGAAGATGCGGAGCTGCATACGAGTACTTCTCGGATGTCATCACATTTGACACAACATATTTAACATAACATTATGGTATGTCATTTGCTCTTTTTATTGGTGTTAATAATCATGGACAATCAATTTTGTTAGGATGTGGCTTACTGTCTAGTGAGGATACAGAGTCATTTATTTGGATTTTTAAAGCATGGGTGACATTTATGAATAGACGTGCTCCAAAGGCAATAAAAGACATGTTCATTATGAAAGTAAAAAAAATAAATTCAATAACATTGTCTACAACTCAATCACAATCCAACAATGTGAAGGTAGTTGGCTGAAAATGATTGATGAGTTTCAGTTGCAAAACAATAATTGGTTGAACTCCTTGCACGTATAACGTAGAAAATGGATTCATGTGTGTATGTTTTTTTTTTTTTTCATTTTAAAACATCCCTAAGATAAATTGTTATTGAAACTAACTAATGGCAACATGATATTTCAAATGCTAGTACCAATTAAAGAAAATATCACTTAAAAGGTTGACAAAAACTGTAGAAGGTAAAAGGCCCAAGTGGGTAATAATAAAATCCTTCCACTGCCCGTCAGCAATTAGCAACACAGAACCCCACCCAATTGGTCAAACCCATTATTAAATCACAGTAATGCCCCTGCTTGAATTACAGGCCCATGCTACTGAGCCCAGCGATTATAATTTGAATTCTAATCAATTATATTGATAACATTACCTTTCTAATCTAGCAATGTGGGAATATTGTCCACCCTCCTTCATTTGCTTTTTGTACCCTACCCAGCTGATTTGCTAATTTACAATACATGAAATTCAAACAGCTAAGGCATCCACTCCCCCATATTATTAGTCCTTTATGTACAGCATCCATTGCCTTCTGGTCTCAATATACCACCAAATCCATGAACAAAGTTAAGGGATCCTTAAAAAGAAAAAAATACGTGTTCTTGAACGCTAATCTGTGATAAAACCCATGGGTTATGGTTTTGAGAATTCGTATGAGTGAAAAATAAGAAAACATAGGCTACCAATTGAATTAGAATAGCTCGCCCAAACAAAAGGGGTAGCAAAGGAGGTCATTATTATTTTGTACAAAATCCAAAATGAGAAACTGTAATAGATGGAGGGAGAGCTATTGCATTGCTTCAGTATAATTTTCAAAATTGTATCTCTGTAGTTACTTGAGAATTTTGTGAAGATAAATGTTTGCAAGACTATATATATGGAAATTATGATTGCAGAGTCAGAACTTATACATACATACAGTGCCACAGTTTTGTCATCAATCATGCATCATCCAATCAATAATAAATGTCCAATAATAGCTACAAACAACGAAGGAAAACAAATTAACATCGGCTACGGAATTCAAGTTAGTAGAAGACGCTACCTAAACCCTAAGCAATCTCATTATTGGCGCCAAAACTAAGAAGAATATTCATTGAAGCTAGTTAATATATAGAACAATAAAGAAACTTCATCTGATGAAGCACGTACAGTGGTTAAAAATGGATCGCTGTTACAGTTTTGTCATCAATCATCATCATCATCCAGTATCTAATAAAAGTATCTATCTATCTACAATTAAACAACGAAGGAAAACAAAAACAAATTAACATCTTCGGCTACAGAATGAATTCAAGTTGTAGTAGTCTCCAAATGGAGATAAACCCTAAGCAACAAGTATTGGCGCGAAAACTATGAAGAATATTGATTGAAGCTAGCTAATATATAGAATAGTAATGAGGAAACTTCCTTTTTCGGTCGATTATCTGTCCCGACGAATGCAGCGACGTCAGAGAACTTGATCAAAGGCTGAATAAGGCGGCAACGAGAAGACTGGGGAACATGGATGATAGATCCACTGCTACGAACAACTAAAACAGGAACAAGTTCGCTCGCTGCTTCTCTATATATATATATTAGAAAAATGATAGAGA
The DNA here is from genome assembly GCF_907164915.1 of Impatiens glandulifera. NCBI lineage: Eukaryota > Viridiplantae > Streptophyta > Magnoliopsida > Ericales > Balsaminaceae > Impatiens > Impatiens glandulifera. Next base: position 11,655 of record NW_025918965.1, read on the forward strand.
GCGCGACTTGAGACAGCGAATGATCCAGACTATGTCAACCCGTGGGTTGACAGGTAGAATATTCTCTATTCTTATTAATTATTTTCTCTCTCTTATTATTAATTATTTTATCTCTCTTCTTATTAAATAATTGAAAAATGATAGAGAGCGAGACTTTAGACAGCGACTTGGAGAGCGATGCCTACGTGGGTTGACAGGTATCTCTCGTTTTATTAATTATTTTCTCTCTCCTCTTATTAAATAATTTTTACCCTATAATTCCAGCGACTGGCTAGCGATCGTCTGCGGACAGGGTGAAATTAAAAAAAATTTAATAATAATAATTAAGACAATAGAAAAAATAAATGAATTGAAAAGTCATAAAAATAAAATAAAAATAAAAGAGATAAATTCATAATTCAACCATAATATTAATTAGGGTTTAAGGTTTAGAATTTAGTATTTAGGTTTTAGAGTTTAGAATTTAGAGTTAGGATTTAGGGTTTAGGATTTAGAGTTTAAAGTTTATGGTTTAGGGTTTAGGACTTAGGGTTTAGGATTTAGAGTTTAATAAGAGAGAAATTATTTAATAAGAGGAGAGAGAAATTAATTAATAAGAGGAGAGAGAATATTCTACTAAACGTGTTTTAATTATTATTATATTTTTATTTATTTATTAATTCCACCTGTCAACCCACGTATGCATCGCTCTCTCCAATCGCTGTCTCACTGTCAACCCACGTATGCATCGCTCTCTCCAATCGCTGTCTCACAGTCGCGCTCTCTATCATTCCTCTAAATAATTTCTATAAAACTAAAAAAATATTAATAAGTCATTAGAAAAAAATAATAAAAAAGAAAAGAAAAAAGAAGCCATAAAAAATAAATAAATAATATTTAATAAATAAAGGAATTGAAAAGTCATAAAAATAAAAGAGATAAATTCATAATTCAAATGATATTAATTAGGTTTAGAATTTAGGATATTAATTAGGTTTAGAATTTAGTATTTAGGGTTTAGGGTTTAGAATTTAGAGTTTAAGATTTATAATTTATTTAAACATATTATTAAAATATTTAATATGAGAGGTTGTTGTAAATTATTGAGTTATTTTAATAGAGATAATAAATATCAAATAAATGAGTAAAATAATAATCGTGAGAATATAGATAAATGAGATAAATTAATTTGTAGAGATAGAGAGTGAAATTATTTAATAAGATGAGAGAATATTCTAAAAGCGTGTTTTAATTATTATTATATTTTTATTTATTTATTAATTCCACCACGTAGAAATCACTGGATCATTCGCTCAAGTCGTAGAAATCGCTGGATAATTCGCTGTCGATCAATATATATATATATATATCAATATATATATATATATATATATATATATATATATATATATATATATATATAAAAGTATAATGAATGAATGAATCATAGCTTGTTCAAGTATTCATTCATTTTGAGCGGTTATATCATTTATTGATTGACATTCTATTAATTTATAAAATTAAAATTAAAATTAAGTATGAATATTTTTATTTTTAAAATTACATTTAGTTTTAATTGACGAGAATTTGGATAACATTCCACCTCCATACTTTGGTTTTTTTTTTTTTTTTAGAAATTTGACTGAACATCGACATTAAAGATTGCCTTATTTATATCCGTGAGTGCATAAATTTTAATGCGCTAGTGACACTTTTTAATTTTTTGGAGGAAAATGTCAAAAAAAAAAACCGTCTCGCGAATGCCTGTTGCGTCTTGCGATTATGGACTTTTCACAATGCACTCAGTTACGTCTCGCAACGGAGACATTTTCGTCCAAAAAAATAAAATGTGTCACCAATGCGCTGGTCAAAAAGTCAAATAAGGCCATCTTTAGGCTTATTCTGTCAAATTTTCCCAGACTTTCTTTTCTTTTGTCTTTTAGTTTATTAGGTCAACTATTTTCCCTAAATTTTAGTTTTTTTTTTTGTTATTATCATATATGTATGTTAATTCAAAAAAGTTTCTATATTAGATATTTAAGGATAATTTTAACTACGTTCAAAATATTTGGTAGATATCATCTAACATCGTTTCATTGTTCGCTTAGCATGACCTTTTATGGCGTTACTAATTATCGACTAAGAATAATTTTAACTACGGCTCAAAATATTTGATAGAGATTCTTCGGACACCGTTCATTATTCAATAAATTGAATGATCATTGGATCATTTTGATTAAGAGTTTATTTTTGTAAATTACTTATACAATTAGATTATTCATTCATTATTCTTATTTTGTAAATATTAATGAAAATTAAAATTTTTATAAAAAGAAATTACTATAATTTTATTCAAACATGGTGTCCGTCACAATTATACTGTAATGTTCAAATATTGACATATAAAATAAGAAAAATGATACATATCTCGACAGGACTGCCCCAACGATCGTCTACGCGGCGACAACGTGGAATTAAAATAATAATAATAAAAATAATTGTTTATGTAACCCGCGCTTCTCCTTATTCATGTAACCCTAAAACTAAATATTCTCTCTATCAAGCTTCTTCCCCGCAGGTTGTTTTATGAAAAGAGTTGGTTGGAATTGGTTGAGTTGGAAGTAGAGAGATTAACTATTGAAGAGACTAATGATTCTGCAAACTGCTTCGTTCAATGCCTCCATTTTCACCATCGACAAGCTGTTTCGTTTTCACCATCGTCCGCAAGTTTCGTTTACTCCCTCGCCTATAAGTTTCATTTGCTCCGTGCTAATATCAGTTTCACACCGTCTGAAGCTACATTTTTAATATCTTAAGATACGTTTTTAGCATCTGAAATAAATTTTTTTAAACTGTTTTACACCGTTTAGAAACGTTTTTGAACTGTTTTTCTAGGCTGATATGCACGTTGTTGTCATGAATAATATGCATCTGATAGGCTGATATGCATATGAAATATGAACTGTTTTTGAACTGTTTTGTTGATATCGTCAATGCTTCGTTGTCATGCTTTCAACGCTGTGTTGTCATGTTTTCAACGATGCGTTGTCATGTTTTCAATTAAGCATTGTAATGTCAAGTCTTAAACTAAAAATATATCTATTAAATTGATTGTTTTTTAATATCTATTCATTTGTTGTACAAATACTAGGGTTTAGGAAAAACATACACATTTTATTTTTTAAAAATTTGGAAACGTTTTTTAAACTGTTTTTCTAAGGTGGTATGCATGTCATATCCTCAACGTTGTGTTATCATATTTTCAACGCTGCATTGTCATGTTTTTAATGAAGCGTTGTGTTAAGACTTGTTTCGTAAGGTGTGTTTATGGGTTCTTGATCTCAAGAATAAAGTTCTTGATCTCTAGGACCGGTGAAAATTCTATAATCAAAGGGCTACGGAAGGTTTTAATAGAGAATTTGGGATGAGGGGATAGAAGAACCAAGGGTGCGAAGAGAAATATTGTTGGTCTATACCAAACAGTCCATAGTAAATAATAATAGACAAATGGGGGCGAAGTTCATATCTTCATTATTCCATTCATGGGTCCTTGGGGAAGAATGATCATCCTTATATAGGTGATGTCTTGCCCCAGAATATTCGGTTACAACTACTTAGAAAATAAAAGAATTCAGTTTGTAAAATAGAAAAGGAAAGAAAAACAAAATATTAATACAACAAATAGAAATCTTGCCCATGTGAACAATATGACCGAGAGAGGGTGCCGAGAAAGGTTGCTGGAATTATTCTAGGATCGAGGCCTTAATTTGGAGACCCTAACACGTTGTCATGTTAGGTTTAAGCCGAAAATAAATCTATTAAACTGATTTTTCTCTTTATCTTTTGCTTGATGGATCAACCATCATCATCTCCTTCTGATGTTCAAACCCCCACTGTTGGAATGACTTTTGATTCTGAAAATGAGCTTCATGAGTATTATAAGTCTTATGCCCAATTTAAAGGTTTCGTCATTTGTAAGTTAGGAGGAAGAAATGGTCAAGATGGAATACAAAAATGGTTCTCCATTGCATGTGCCAAAAATGGTGTATTTACTTCAAGGGGAAAAATAGTTTACAAGTTAGACCTTCCACCAAGACGAATTGTAAGGCTAAGATAAATGTTACTTTAAGGAATGAAGGTGCAGTTAAAATTACTAGTGTCTTCCATGAGCATAACCATATTTTGAGCCCGGGAAAGTTGAGACATCTTAGATCTCACAAGGTTTTAAATTAGACTGTGAAGAGAAGATTGCAATTAAACGATGAAGCTAGAATAACTTTGTCAAAAACTTTTCAATCATTAGTAGTTGAAGCTGGAGGATATGATAATATGACTTTTGAAGAGAGAAGCTACAAAAATTATATTTCAGATGCAAGACGATTGCGGTTAAGAAATGGTGATGCAAAAGCGTTATGTTAGTATTTTTATTGAATGCAAAGCATATGTTTAAATTTTTTTATGCATATGATGTGGATGAGGAAAACATGATAAGAAATGTGTTTTGGGCTGATGGAAGATGTAAGGCTGTATACGAGTACTTCTCGAATGTCATCACATTTGACCCAACATATTTGACAAACCGCTATGATATGCCTTTTGCTCCTTTTGTCGGTGTTAATCATCATGGACAATCAATTTTGCTAGGATGTGGCTTACTGTCCAATGAGGATTCTGAGTCATTTATCTGGCTTTTCAAAGCCTGGTTAACATGTATGAATGAACGTGCTCTAAAGACAATAATCACTGACCAATGTCGATCAATGGCCATTACAATTGAAAAGGTATTTCCGAACACTCATCATCGTTTTTGTCTCGGGCATATAATGAAGAAACTTCCCACCAAATAGGAAGTATTGTGAAGCAAGTTGTTGGAGTTCTTCCACCAAATAAGCATATTTGACAACACCAACAACTTCTGAACCAACATCAACTACTACACAAACAGCTGCTCCACCAACAGAAAAATTGATCCACTCTCCCGTGAGAATAAGGGCTAAAGGTCGACAACCAACAAAATGGAAACAATCTTTCATTGAAAAAAGTTACAAATAAATCGACTGCAAGGGAGCGAAATAAGGTTAGTTCTCTATTATGCATTTTTATGTTCTCTATTATGCATTATCACGTTCTCTATTTTGTTTTAGGAAAATTCGGTGACAACAACCGCAATAGTTCATGATTCAGTACCAACAAAATAACAATGGAACGATTCAGTCTCGACTCAACTTTCTTTCACAACACTTTTGTCTTCTCAACTTCACTTTCCTAGAGATAATACTTATGGGACAACATTCAACGAAGATAGTAGTTGTGTTAATATTATGTAGTTAATATATTATTGTAGTTTTCTATTAATTTAGTAGTAAGACTGATCAAATTGATGTTATCATTATTTTACTTGTTTTAATATTCCAGGTGATATATATGTTGGATATTTATAGCATGACAACACTGTACAAATAACATGACAATGCTGTTAATAAAACATAACAACGATGTACAAATAACATGGCAACGTTGTAACTATTAATATATCTTGTAAAGTGTTATAATAAATTAATGTAGTCTTATAATAAGTTATAAAATAACATGACAACGATGTACAAATAACATGACAACAACACTATAAAAATAACTTGACAACGATGTAAAAATAACATGACAACGCTGTAAAAATAACATGACAACGTTGTTAATAAAACATGACAACGCTGCTAATAAAACATGACAACCCTGTAAAAATAACATGACAACGTTGTAAAAATAACATGACAACAACATTGTAAAAATAACATGACAACCCTGTAAAAAAAACAGGACAACGTTGTTAATAAAACATGACAACGATGTAAAAATAATATGACAACGCTGTAAAAATAACATGACAACCTTGTTAATAAAACATGACAATATTGTTAATAAAACATGACAACGATGTACAAATAACATAACAACCCTATAAAAATAACATGACAACACTATTAATAAAACATGACAAAGTTGTTAATTAAATATGACAAAGTTGTTAATAAAACATGATAACGATGTGCAAATAACATGACAACCCTATAAAAATAACATGACTGTATTATAATGTATAGACAAAATGACAATCAAGATAGTTTGATATTGTTGTTCCTTGAGTTCAATATTCTTTTCATTTAATGGTTCCTCAAAGATTTAAGTTTTTTCTTCGAATTTGCAAGAGTGATTCCACACTGCCAATTTGTGTCTCCCTTGTAAGTCTCCATATTTTGCATCAAATACACCCCACAATTATCGAAGTTGGTATTATCTTTCCATGGCATAGTTAACACTTTAAACTCGCACGTGGAGAGCGTGTCAGCAATTGTTGACCCTATGAGCTTAAAAAAATTCCATTAGCTTTTTAAATATGCTTGGAACATGGCCATATTTGTCATCAAATGTAAGATCCTCGGGGATTGACCTATTGTCTATTATTTTAATTTGTTGCCTATTTTTATTGTAGATAGACAAGTAAAAATGAGAGCTTACGCAAAGAGGCACAAAAATCTGCAAAACAATATGACAACGCTGTAAAAATAACATGACAACGCTGTATAAATAACATGACAACGTTGTATAAATAACATGACAACGCGTTATAAATAATATGAAAACTCTGTATAAATAATATGACAACAGTGTATAAATAATATGACAATGTTAATAAGAATACTTACAACACTAGTAAAAAAATGTGTTATTAGTGGCAAAATTAAACGGCGGTATATAAAACCGTAGTTAATACCTTACATGTAACTACGGTATATAAATCACAGTTAATATCTTACTTTTAACTGTGGTATATAAAACCACAGTTAATAGTCTTATTTTTAACTACGGTATATAAAAATCGCAGTTAAAAGTCTTACATTTAACTGCGGTATATAAAACCGTAGTTAAAAGTCTTACATTAAACTATAAACTTTAGTATATAAAACTGCAGTTAAAAGTCTTACCTTTAACTAGTGGCGGACCTACAAGGGGGGCCTTGGGGGGCCCGGGCCTCCCCAAACCTTAAGATAAATTTTTATATATATATATATATATGTTTGATAAGTAACTCTTAGTCTAGTTGGCTTGGTAACTGTGATCAAATCCGACCTCACCTTTAATTTATTTATTATATTTTAAAATATAATAAAAACTAATTCTTCATCATTATATTATTTACTTATAAGGGTAAAATATATAAATTAAAATAATAATAGTGTTTTATATTTATTAATTTTAAAATATTTCAAAAATTTATAAGAAAATATAAATTAATATTAATAAACAAGTTAAAATAGTTACATTGGTTTGGTTTGGTTCGGTATTTAAATAAATAATTTGATATATTATTTTTATATGTATTAATATTCTATAATCGTAATCTCGAGTGTCTATTCACTTGATAATATGTGTTTATTACGTTTTTGTATTTTTGTTCTTATTTATATTTTTTATTTTTTTATATTCTCATAAAACTAGGCTAAAATCTATTAAATTATATTTTTATATTTTTTTTATATAGTTAGTTTTTTATGAATATGTTTTTGTGTTGTATTTGATTAAAAATTTATTGGGAATTACAGATGAGTTGTCACTTTGCCTACAAAGAGGAGATCAAAATATAGTTCAAGTCATGTCATTGATTGCGAGTTCGAAAAATCAATTACAAAAATTTAGAGAAGATGGATGGCATGATATTTTAGACCAAGTTAATAGTTTTTGTCGATTACACTCGATCTCAATACTTGATATGAATGAGCATATGATAATTGATAGCAATGATAGGCAGAGAGGAAAAAGGGAACTCATAACTAATCTTCATCATTATCGTGTGGAAATCTTTTGTCAAGTATAATAAAAATTATTTCTTATCTATTAATAATTATTATTTATTATCTAATAATAGTTATTATTTATTATTTAATGTTAGGTTGTTGACTTGATTATGCAAGAAATGAATAATCGTTTTTCAGAAGTTAATACAGAATTATTTGGCTGCATATCATATCTTCATCCCAGAAATTCATTCTCCCAATTTGATATTCGTAAACTCATTCGTCTTGCCAAACTTTATCCCGAAGATTTCACAAGCAGTGATTATTTATTTTTAGAACAACAACTTCGGGCTTACTTATTTAATTTGCGGGATGATCCTCAATTTTCTTCAATTGAAGACTTGGGAATTCTTGCTCAGAAATTGATTGCAACAGAAAAACATATAGTCTTTCCATTGGTTTATCGATTGATAGAGTTGTCTTTAGTTTTTTATCAGTTGCAACTGCATCCGTTGAAAGAGTTTTTTTCTGCAATGAAGATCGTGAAGACTAATTTGCGTAATCTAATGGGAGATGAATGGATGAATGATAGTTTAGTTGTATATGTTGAGAAATATATTTTTCTCAACAATTGAAAATGAGCCAATATTGCAATATTTTCAACAAATAGAATCTCGTAGAATAAATTTGTCTTCTTTTGTACCGACTCATGGACAAGAATAATTTAATAATTGTGCTTATTAGTATTTTGTAATTGTGTTTGTTAGTATTTTTATGTAATTACCGAGTAAAATTTTAATTAGAAAATGCATTTATTTGATCGTTAAAAAATGTTACGTTACTATATATTTGCCCCCCGGAGAAAACATTTATGGGTCTGCCACTGCCTTTAACTGCGTTATTATATACCGCAATTAAAAGTTTTACTGGTATATAAAACCACAATGAACATCTTATTAAGATTATCAAACATAAAAAATCTTATTAATAAACTTTAATTTGTATTATTTTAGAAATTAATTGGGATACAACATAAACTTCTTAATTTCTATTATTTTAAAAATTAATTATGATATAAGTATGTAAAGAATTGTGTAGATAAAGTTATAAAAATTAAATAATAAAGTATTTATCATCAATCAAATAAAATAATGTATAATAAATATTATTATTAATATTATATATATATATGGATATTTTTATTAAGTTATTAAAAATATATATAACTAATATTATTTATAAATATTTTATGTTATTAAAAATGTATATAAATAATTTATTAATGTGATTAAATTATTTTAATGATTAAATAAATATAAAACCAATATAATTGAGATTTGTTAAAGACTTGTTCAATTTTTTTTTTTTATAATTGTAATGGTAAGTTTTAATTTTTTAGAATATGTATTATATATAAATATGAATTAAGTAAATATACTACAATCTTAAAATTTGGAGATGGTTTATGTATGAATAATCTTATGTATATATATAATTTATTTACTAATAATTATTCTAAAATCATACTTTAAAATAACCTTCAAAATAAAATATATTTATAATATATATATATATAAACATATTATGTGTGGTTAATAATATATATAAATTATTTACTATTCAATATTTATATAAAACACATATTATTTTAACTAATATATATAAAATCACAATTAAAAGTAATTTTATACGTATAAGGTGTATAAAAATATAAATTATAATTAACTATAAATAATATAGGGTAGTATAAGTTATATAGGTTAGTAAGTTTGTAGGCTCGGGCAATTACATTGGTCCCAACTCCGCCCCCACTCTCCAGGGGCTCCAAAATTTTAATTTTTAGTATATTATTAATTATATATAATATATTATTATATAATATAATATTCTTTTATATTTATTTATAATACGATAACTTTTTCTCTCTATATTATATATAATAATAATATATATATATATATAAACATATTATTTTGTGCTTAATAATATATATAAATTATTTATTATTCAATATTTATATAAAACACACCTTATTTTAACTATAAATAATATAGGGTATTATAAGTTATATAGGTTTGTGATATTTGTAGAGCTCCAAAATTTTAATTTTTAGTATATATAATATTATTAATTAGATATTATTATCTATTTTACCGTATAATATCATATTCTTTTATATTTATTTATAATACATTAAATGTACATTCTTTCTCTCTCCATATTATATAATAATATTTTATTTATTTATCTCTTTATATTATATATAATATATTAATATATTAATTTTTTTCTTTCCATATTATATTTATTATAATAATATATTAATTTTTCTCTCTAATCTCTAATTTGTAATTTTTTTATTCTTAATATTAGTAGGCCCATTTTCTATTAGTAGCTCTTTTATATCACTAACCCTACCTATATTGTTTATATTATAGTCGCTTTTCCATCTCTAAAATTTATTTTTGAGGTTACATTTTAATACTCTTAAATTTATTTATTTATTTATTTTTATTCTTATATTTATCTTTATAATCTCTTTTCATTTTAAAATTTTTATCAAAATTTTTCATTATATTACAAATATTATTAAATGAGGCTTCAAAATCACCAAAATCACATCAATATTTACTACCATAGATATTTTTCTTGTTTTGAAATCAATGATCTAGTTATATATTTTTGCATATTTAATATGATTTTATCAGTTATATATTTTTTGCATATTTAATATGTTTTTGATAAAATGTACAACTATTATATTTATTTTAATTTTAGGGCCACACAATTTTCATTTTCATTATTATTATAATTTTATATTTATATTATAAATAATATTATTTATTATTATAAATTACTGTACATTTATTATTTAATAATTAATTTAGTTTTAATTAAAATCTAAAATTTTAATTATAATATAAATAATAATTTATATTTATTTATTTAATTGAAATATTATTAATAATTGTAATAAAATAAACTTAAAATAAAATTTATATATAAAATAAAAAAAATATTCTTTATAATATAAGTAAATATAGAATATAATAATTAATAAAATTATCGTTTTAAAATAAATAAACATTTTCTAATTAAAATATTAAGTTATTTAAAATATATATATTTAAAATGATTATATATAATAATAATAGTAAAATTAAATAAAAAATATTTTATATTGTTGGGTCAAATTTTGACTAAATAATTTAACTAAATAATTTTGACTAATGATTATATGATTTTGATGATGATGAAATGATTTATGTGCTTTGATGTAGGTGTATTGAAATCACATTTCATGAGACTTGGTTCTAATGAGGCTCATCATTAGACCGATTTGGCATTAGATGCACAGAGTTAGACGTGCAGTCTAACTAGAGGAATTAGACATACAATCTAACTCAGCGGAGTTAGATGTGCAGTCTAATATACTCGGAATTATACGTACAGTCTAACTCAGCGGAGTTAGACGTGCAGTCTAATATATTCGGAATTAGACATGCAGTCTAACTCGTGGAGTTAGACGTGCAGTCTAATGGAATTCAGAATTAGACGTGTAGTCTAACTCAGCTGAGTTAGACATACAGTCTAACTCAGCTAAGTTAGACATACAGTCTAATGTATTCGGAATTAGACATGCAGTTTAACTCAGCGGAGTTAGACGTGCAGTCTAATGGAACTCGTAATTAGACGTGTAGTCTAACTCAGCGGAGTTAGACGTGCAGTCTAATATATTTGGAATTAGACGTGTAGTCTAACTCGTAGGAGTTAGACGTGCAGTCTAATATATTTGGAATTAGACGTGCAGTCTAACTTAGCAGAGTTAGACGTGCAGTCTAATGGATTGTGAAAGTTAGACGTGTAGTCTAACTCCTTCAGACAAGTCTGAAGTTGAACCGTAATTAGACGTGCAGTCTAACTCGTGAAGTTAGACGTGCAGTCTAATAGATTGTGAAAGTTAGACGTGTAGTCTAACTTCTTCAGACAAGTCTGAAGTAAAACCGGAATTAGACGTGTAATCTAACTCAGTGGAGTTAGACGTGCAGTCTAATTGTTTGTGAAAGATTAGACGTGAAGTCTAATTGGTGAAAGTTAGACGTATGGTCTAACTCCTTCAGATTAGTCTGAAGTGATTGTAATTAGACGTAAGTCTAATCCCATTAGACTAGGCGGTCTAATGGTTTCTATTCTTAGACGGGGATGTTTGATTTCATTAGACGATGTCGTCTAACTGAAATATGTCTAATGCTATGCTTAAGCAGTATGCTTGAAGCTGGCACCCGCCTACCCACGTGCTATAGCTGTACTCTATTCCTGCTCCACTTACTAGTGAAGATTAGTACGGTAGCTATATGCAACCATCCAACGAATGCCACGTAAGAGAATTTCCCTCATATTACTTGTTTTGTAAGTACATCTCTGATGGAATATTCGGTGCACTACCAGTTGGTGTACGGCCACGATCCTTATGCTCAGAACTTGCTGTGTACTATGGAGGCTTTGCAATGGAAGAGTGCCACGTATCATTTTAAAGATTCGACCGTTAGTCTCTGCCTAGTATTTATCAAATCCTAAGGACAACGGACGAACTGCCGAAATTATAGAGAGAGAAATCAATCCTTTGAATATTCAAGCTGTAAGCTGCTTTCCTGATTGTACTGTGTGTGAATCAAGAGAGAGCTAGAATCAAAAACACTGTTAGCTGAGTGATATTCTTCATCTTGTAAATTGAACAGAGTGTGTTCTATTCAATAATGAGCTAAGTGTGTGCAAACATTATTTGATTCGAATCATATTATAGTGAATCCTTCCGGTGGTTGGAAGAAGGGGTGACGTAGGAGAGTTTGATCTGAACATCCATAAACAAACTGCTGTGTCTTTTCATTTCTGTCATCTTCACATTCTTCATCTTGAGCTTCAAACCTAAGTAAACAATTCCGCATTGATTTTGTTTCAAGTGTTTACAAGGATTTGCGTAGAATAGAAAGCGAATTAAATTCTTAACAAAATTTCTTTCAAATCGTGTTTCATAAGCCTTCATCAATAGTCAGACCCCCGTCTCTAATAAAGTCGATCCTATCATATATATTATATAATAATAAGTTATATATAAAATAAGTTAAAAATAAATTTTAACTTATAATATACTTGATTTTAGAATGTTAATAGGTTTTAAATTCTTAATTTTAACTATTTTATAATTTAATTGGAATATAAGTTGAAAATATAATTGTGTATACAAAATTATGTATTATAATTGTTTACACAAAAATGATAAAGAGATTATTTTTAATCAAAATATATGAATATTATTATGAATATTATATATATATTAAGTGAATAAATTATTTATAATTATAATAATGTAATTTTTAATAATAAAAAAATAAAATATTTGTATAGTTGTTATTAATGTAACAAATCACCTAGTTTTTAGGATATATATTATATATAAATATTAACTTATAAATAAGATTTTTATTATTAATTAAATTCTTATTTTATAAATTAATTAGTAATGAATTAGTCTTTTAATTAGTTAAAAAACTATTTTTGTACTTTTGATAATTATATATCTAATAAATGAATATAAAATAGTAATATAATAAAACTTATATATTAAGGTGGTAATTTACTTTTTTTATTCATTTTAGAAATAAATCCACTTTTGAAGTATAAAATATAAATAATTTTATAAAAGTAAGTTAAAAATAAATTTTATCCTCAATCAACTAAGTAAATTTAAGCAAATCACTGATTGAAAAGGTAAAAAACATATCTGGCTGGGCAGCGAAAAAACTTTCTTTTGCAGGGAGGATCGAACTTATCAAAACCGTGGTTATGGGCATAGTTGGCTACTGGGCGCAGCAAATGGTCATTCCGAAGAAGGTAATGAAGGAACTCGACACGCTGATGAGAAACTTTATCTGGGGTAGTAGTGGAAGAGGAAGAAAAAAAGTCAAATGGACCGCTCTCTGTAAACCGAAGGACGAGAGAGGCATTGACTTGAAGAACTGTATCGAGTGGAACAAGGCTCTAACCTTCAAGCATCTGTGGGCTTTGGAGCGCAGTCAGGAGTCACTATGGATCAAATGAGTGCATACGAGGTTTATGAAATACGAAACCAGCATCTAGACCTACAAAATTCACGAAGGTATAAGCTGGTCTTTGAAAAAGATTCTTAAACTAAGAAGCGATATTGCAGATCTTTATGACATCCGACTAGGGGACGGGAAAGGCACTCTATTCTGGCACGACCCCTGGTTCGAAAACTAGTCTATCATCGACAAGGAGGAGTTTCAAAATACCCGTATCAGAAGGGACTGCACAAAAGAGAAAATCAGAGACATCAAAGACGGAATTGGAACTTGCTCTTGAGAAGAATTCCAGAAGGAAAGAGGATACTTGATCATATAAGTAACATACAACTACACGACAGACCGGATATTCATGAATGGAAAGCTGGTATTGAAGAAAATATGGGAGGTAATTCGGGAAAAAACGTAGAAAGTAGAATGGGCTCCTCTTGTATGGTCAACGAAGATTATCCCTCGACACCAGTTCATCCTATGGCTCACCTTTTGGGAAAGACTCAACACTCGTGATCGTATCAGCAAGTATATGAGCATCCCGGACGCGAGTTGTCTTCTATGCATAGGAAATGAAGAAACCATAGATCACCTATTCGGGAGCTGCTGTATTGCTTCGGAGCTTTGGGACAGATTCTATAAAATCCTGAAGCTGATTAGTTTCCCGAGCGAATGGAATGAAATCAAAGAAGCAACACTACTCAAAGTCAAGGGAAATAGATTTGCAACAAGCGTGTTCAAGTGCGGCTTTGGAACAGTGGTGTATAACATTTGACAAGAACGGAATGCAAGGGTATATGGAAGAACCCGCAGGAGCGTTGACGAGTTATGGAAAGATATTGTATCGGATTGCAGCGCCCTCGCGAGAACGTGAAGAGGAATTCCAAGCACGGAGCAGAACTGGAATATCTGCAGGAATTGGAGTTTACCGTTTTTTAAACTCACTAGAATTGAAAGCATTGTAAACAGATAATTCATTTACGTTTCTAGCTTTTTAGCTTTATTCAGAATGTTACGACTTCAAAATCATTCTAGGCCTGTCTAGAATCTAGGCCTGTCTAGAATGATCTCTTAAACTCGTGGTTTTTTTCCCGTTTTTGGGAATTTTTATTGAAATGATGTTAAGTCGTTTTTCAAAAAAAAAAACTAAGGAAATTTACTTATAGATTTTTGTATGAACTTATTTTATAAATTAATTAGTTATTTATTAAACTATTATTTTATTATTGACATATTTATTTAATATGAAATTTTATTACAAACAAAAATAATTTTTTAATATTATTTATAAACTTTTTCTATAAAAATATATCAAACTAACTCAACTTAATATTTGATACATTCATAAAAAGAGTTTATCTAAATCTAACAAATATAATATTTTCATACTTAAATATAATACATGATCATTCCTAAATTGGACAAATATTAATATTTTATATTTTATAAAAATAAGATTATGAATTTAATAATTTAAAGTTAACTAAATTAAAATTTTAAATTATAACTGGATAATGTATTTATAATTCTTTTATCATGTATGATTTATAAAAATAATTAAAAGTCCAAATGTTTATAGTTATACATGGATAATGTATGATAATGGTTAGATTTGTAAATGTATATAAAATTTGTAACTATATATCAATTTTAATATTATATATTATTTTATAAAATTTATAGTTATACATGGATAAAATAAAATTATATCTCTAAATTTTAATATTAAATTAAAAAAATTGAAGATAGTACAATTTATTAATTTATTGAAAGTAATAAAAAAATTTATTATTGTAATAAATATATTGATCTAATCTAATATATAAATACTGAAAAATTAATATATATATATATATATATATATATATATATATAATTTTATAAAAGTTCAGATATCAATTTTAACTTGTAAATAATGACTTTTTAATTTGCAAGATATAAATTGAAACTTGTATACAAAATTATAAAGATTTATACATGTTATATATATATTTACAAATATTTTTGATGTGTTATTCAAATTTATTTATAATTTATATATATATATACGTTATATATATATATATATATATATATATATATATATATATATATATATATATATATATATATATATATATATATATATATATATATATATATATATATATATATTTATAAATATTTTTGATGTGTTATTAAAATGAAATATATATATACACGTTATATATATATTTATAAATATTTTTGATGTGTTATTCAAATTTATTAATAATTTATATATATATATATTATCAAATTTTTAATTATATTTTTAAAATGTATAGTAGTTATACGTGATAAAATAAATTTATATCGACTAATTTTTAATATTTAGTTAAAAAAAAATAAATATAATTTTTTTTATTAATTTAATTAAAACAAATCAAATGTATATAAAATTTATAATTATTTATTTTTATTGTTAAAACTGGATATAGTGGTTTCCTCTCTATTTTCACATTCTCCATTACTTATTCATCTTACTTTTCTCACCTTCCATTACATCTTATCTTATCTCATCTCCCTAACCTCCTCATTCTATTACTTTCATAGTAACTTCCTCATATCCTCCTAGGCTTATTCTCAAACCTCAAACTTGCATATTAAAATCATACTTGCATATTGAAAGATTACATTAAATGATTATATATACTCAATTTGAAATATATGAGATTTTGAAATATATGAGATGACAAAAATATTGATTCAAATTGGGATTATATATACTCAATTTGAAATATATGAGATTTTGAAATATATGAGATGACAAAAATATTGATTCAAATTGGGATTATATATACTCAATTTGAAATATGTGAGATGACAAAGATGTTGAATCAAATGGTAAGTCCCAAGAACTCCAAATCAAGGTGTGATTTTTTTATGATGATTCTTTAATTTTTTTAATATAATAATTTGAGTAAAATAAATGAATGTTTAGAAGATATATTGAGATTTTATGTATAAATGATAATTTATTTCAAGTTTAAAATGATGTTTATTTTATGATATAATGTTCTTAATATTTAGAATGTGTATAAACTTAAAAATTTATGCTCATTATTAGAAATTTGATATTATTTGGTTGGAAAATTATTTATATCGATTATGTTTATGAAATGATTAAATTTATTAGAAAATTATGTTTATATAGGGATTGAATGATTATTTTTTTATAAAACTTATTTAAACTAGTTATAATTGTTAAATTATAATTTGTTATTAATTTATAAATTTTTATCTAAAACATGTTTTACAGGTTTTAAAGATTTGAGAAGAATGTTTTATAGGTTTTAAAGAGAAAGAAAGAGAAATTGTTAATTGATATAAAGTTTGAGAATGATAATTTGTTTGATTAGTTTGTTAATAAACACCTTTTATTATTTTATATTTAAATATAATCAAATTTTATTGTAATAATAAATTTTATTGTAATAATATTTTGATGTAATTATAATTTTATAGTAATATAAATTATTTTGTTGAATGGTTTTATTTATTTTTAAATATAAGTTTTAATGTTTCTTTTCTAGATTATTGCATTAACTACGGTAAATTTACCGCAATTAAAAGTTTTTCTGTTAAAATTATTAATCAATAAAGGTAAAAATACTGCAGTTAATAGTCTAGAACAACGATTTTATAAACTGTAGTTAAAGACTATTAACTAAGAGGCAATAAAATTACCGCAGTTAATAGTCTCAAACTACGGTTTATAAAACTGCAGTTAAAGACTATTTACTACGGTAATTTTACCGCAGTCAACCGTAGTTAAAAGTTTCGTCGTTAAAAAAATATTACTTAATAAGGGCAGTAAAGTTACCGCAGTTGGAGACTATTAACTACGGTAAGTTTACCGCCCTTATTGACAAACATATCTTTAACTACAGTTTTTAAAACCGAAGTTAGAGGCTATTAACTACGATTTATTAAACTGTCGTTGTAGACTATTAACTACGGTAATTTTCCTGCCCTTATTGATTATTATTTTTTTAACTGCGGAACTTTTAACGGGGGTTGACTACGGTATTTAAACCACAATTAATAGGCTTTAACAACGGGAAATTATCTTTTAACTGCTTGATCGATTTTTTTAGGCGTAATGCCAAATGCCTTAACTTCGTGGTGTAATGAATCATTATATAAACTATTGTCTGAACCTTTAAATATGCCCTATGAAAATATGAAGGTTAGAAACCATATATGTACAACAAAAAAATGACATTTTGTTGTATAACTTACACAATGAATGGATGAAAAGAAGGTCATTCGTTTTCTATTATTGGTCTGACTCGATTGTGCATCTCCATTTATTTCCATTGCCCATGCATCAATTATACTGTCGTCTAGCCATTGATCTTTAAGCATTTCTTGAAACAGATTACGGGATATACTTATAATGTTGTTTGAGTACATGATCTGCTCTAAATCACACTTTTGAGTGAAAACTACCTTCACATCCACCGACTTTTCATTGAGATGAGCAGTTTCATGGAGAGGAGTAGTTTTATTGAGAGGAGAAGTTTCATGGGGAGTAGTAGTTTCATTGAGAGGTAAAGTTTCATCGGTAAGAGTAGTTTGTTGAGTTTGTTAGGGCTCAATTGGTGTTGATGCTAACTATTCAGGCTCAGGCATGCCACCCTATTTTACACCCTGTTGAAGCATCTCTATGAACATTTTTTCAATAGTTCATTACCTACGATTCTGTTGATCAAGGGTTTGATGCACGATGTAACACTTGAATTATCGAATGTAGAGATAATAGGTAAGTTTTCAGCTGCATCTACCATCTCTATTGTAGCCCTTAACAACTGGAGTGTTGCATTTAGTCTTCTTTTCCATGCAGCATCAACATTATAAGCAACATCAACACTCGAAGCAGCACCAACATTCTTCTCCTCAGTTGGGAGTGGAATCATATCAACCACTCTTCCTCGGCCAAACCCTCCCAACCTCTTTTCAATCTTTATTCTATCTCTTACCATATTGTCATCCCAATATGATAATACGGGACACTCTCTCTTGTATTTATTTCTTGACGTATAATCTGCTACCCTGTCCATGTAGCATAACTGGATTTTTTTGTTAAGTGTCTAAATCTAAAAAGTAATTTTATGCACAATACGAATCTAAATTATAAGAATGTATTCAATCACTTACCAATAAGAATGTAAGTGGACCGTAGTAATATGATTCTTGATTCTTTTGCCAATTTTATATACTCTCAAGGAGTTCGTTGAGTGCGTACTTCCACCAATTCAGATTCTTTATTTTATCAATATCAATTAATGATTTAAGGACTTTAAAACTACATTAGTGTAAACATGAAAACACAGTTAAATAATATGATAAGATTGTATGAATAACATGACAATAGTGTATAAATAATATGACAAGAGTTTTTGCTTACTTGCAATTTGTATTTTGTGTTGTCCACAGAAAGCTGGATACGGCGTATACAACAAAATCTCGTTTGAAGTCGTTATCCGCATCTGTGTTTGCTAAAATTTCATCCTTCATGGAAAGAGTTGCATGAGCACCTCTGATTTCACTCACATGCCATCTTTTTCTTCAAGCTTTGAGAACTTGGAGGTACTCTTGTCCATCATCTGAGTTCTTCCCAATGGACTCTACTATGTAGACATCACCTCGGGGAAGGTTCTACACGCACTAAACATTTTCCTCGTCAATTTTCAACAGAATAAGAGCACTCATTATGGGATCGAATTTTTGAAGAAGGTGGCGGGATATTTTGAAAGGGCATCTTGAGATACCCAAGGAGAGTATGGAACCAAAACCGATGGCTTTTACAATGTCTTTATAAACATCCGAGAGTTTTCGGACTAGTGAGTGAAGTCATTTAGGGGATGTTCTAATATTTAATATACATTTTCTTGTTGGATTAATAGAAGAAGCAGGAGGTGGAGAAAGCTTTCTCTTCTTAGATTTATTCACACTTCAAAAAAAATATAGTATAATTATGACAACATAGTATTAAAATCTTAGTTAGAAAACTATGACAACGAAGTTTAAAAAATATGACAGTTTAGTTAGAAAACTATTACAACTCAGTTAGAAAACTATGACAACTTAGTTAGAAAACTTTGACAACGAAGTTAGAAAACTATGACAGTTTAGTTAGAAAACTATGACAACTCACTTAGAAAACTATGACAACTTATTTAAAAAACTATGACAACTCAGTTAGAAAACTATGACAATGAAGTTAGAAAAATATGACAACCTAGTTAGAAAATTATGACAACGAAGTTTGTTACCTTTCAACCTTGTTAGATTTTCTCTTCTTAGATTCATGGACAACATTGTAATAAAGTATGACAACGTCATAGTTAGAAAAATATGACAATTTAGTTAGAAAAATATGACAATGTTACCTTTGAACTTTGTATGACTTCTTCTTGTTTGATTCCTTGACAACGTTGTAATAAAGTATGACAACGCATTTAGAAAAAGATTCTAGTATTCAGTTTAATACAAATCATAATAGGGAATCATAAGTTGCTACCTTTCAACTTGCGAAATTGTCTTCTTCTTCGCTATCTTCTTCAATTCATTTTTCTTTGCATTTGCAGAAGCTTTGAAATCATAGATGATTATTTGTTTACCTGAATCCTAAAATCATAGAGTCAGAAGTTAGACTACAATATCGCAATGAATAGTAGGTTTTCAGGACTCAAGTAAAGAAGGATGAGTTTACCATTTTGAAGTTTGAACAGCGACTAACAAACTAGGGTTTAAGGAAGAACGAACGGAAAACAAAACGGAAACGGACTAGGGTTTGAGGAAGAAGGAATGTAGTCTGCTAAAAAAACTAGGGTTTGAGCGACGACTAACAAACTAGGGTTTGAGGAAGGATGGAAGAAAGCGAAAAAGTCACGAAAATATAATTTGTAAAATACGCCAATTCCTCCTAGATTTGTGAATGGCCTTCGAAGGAAAAATTATAAGAGAGAAGAGAGACACTCCATATGAGATCCACTCCGGCGATATTCCTACAGCAGACAATCGACGATGGACGCTCCAGGTGAGATCGCAACCAAATTTTGAGTTTCTCTATAAGGCTTTTTTGTGGGTTTAAAATGAATAGGGAGGCAGCGTTTTAATTTCAATACTCTTTTTAAATTCCACGTAGTCGTCGCCACGTAGACGATCGCTCGATGCCCCAGTCGAGATATGTATCATTCCTCATAAAATAATTTTGTTAAACTACTAGGTTAAACTATTTTGTACTACAAAACTATTTGGCCAAACAATTTAACATGAAAATGTTTATTTATGTGCTATTCAATCAAATTGATTAAAGACAAATCAAGTTAATTACAATATATAAACAATATCCATGAATGTCTACATACATCTACAAATTGCATTCAATCCATGAAACAAACAAATTTTTATCTAATCTCTATTTTGTTTAACTCAGTTAACTAAAAATAGAAGTTAAATTATATTTCAATTTGATTTGTTTATATTTTTATTATTTTTACTTGTATGGCTTCTTATTTTTGTAGGTTTTTTTTGTCCAATCCAAACAAAGAAGATGAATGTTCATATTTAAATATATTTAAGATTAGAACTAAAAACAATATGTAGATAGAAAACAAATTGGAAACATATTTTCCAAGTATTTCCATTATTATGGTTAAAAGAAAAGTCAAAATTGTGTATGCAAATTCAATGAACCAGATTGTTGAAATAATATTTAATAAAACTCATGATAATAGAAAATATGGAGATAGAGGTGTAAACAATAATAAATAACACAAAATATAACGAGATTTTGCCAACAAATGCCTGGAATCTCGAGGACTGTCCATTCTATTGATTTTTCATTGAATAATGGTCCAAATAATCATAGATTACAATGTCTCTATTTATAGGAGTACACCAAAAATCATAAAGACTAAACTATTTCAAAGCCTAATAAAGGCTAAAACTCATTACAATATATAAATTCTATTAAATATTGAGTCCAAACCCAACAATCTTCACCTTCGGCGAATACCGCGCTTATTGAGATGTGATGAATAAGTTATAAATTTCAACAATCTCCACCTTAACGAATTTCACGTATCTTATCCATCAATCTCCACTTTAACAAAAGTCAAACCATCAAGAATAAGTGTGTTCAACACTTCAATCTTCACATTTGATCAAGAGCCCTTAAAAGAATAACAATCTCCACCATCCGTATATCGCGTCATCAAAAGGTTATGAGACACACATCAATATTTATTGCTCGAGTCATTCACAAGTTAAATCATTATACATCCACTTCCGCTTAAAATCTCTTTGAAGATAAACTAATATAGTTTATAACACCAAATAAATTTGGATAATCACGTTATTTTTACGACGAGAGACATTCCACCACTTTTCTCAATTTTTGTTCATACCAATTGATATATACAAAAATTAGAATTTATAATTCTTTATTATGTCAAAATATTCTTCTAATTATATATATATATATATATATATATATATATATATATATTATAATTTGGTTAATTTATGTGATGCATACAAACATAAAATCCCCCAGTTTTTTTTCTCTATATATGTATATCTATAATTTATATTTATTACTATAATTTACATCTCTTGTTGTCCTCACAAAAATGATATTTTTGTGTTGTCACAAATTAAATTGTGTATACCCATGTGAGTGAATAAACTCCCACCCCAACATCACAATATAAATAATTGACTTGTGTGTAAGTCAAACTCTTATATTGTTATAAAATCGTACTGTATATAAATCATACAAGGTTTTTGTAGAGAATATGCCTTTTGAATTCAATGTGATAGAGTAATAGTTGCAATCAAATCGAGTACACCAAACAACCATCTAACTTTCCATAATTATCTTAGAATATCCCAATAAATTAAAAAACAAGACAACTAATTCATTTAAATATTTTATTCAATTCTATTTCAACTTCTATATACACTATTACAATAATAAAATATCACTTCTAAAATTGATGTAACAACTTATAATGAAATAAAAACATGTAAAATTAATGATATATAAACCAAATTATCTAGTGACATGATAATGGTTGAATTTTAAACTAATTCATAAATTCTATTAATGAATGAAATAAGAATTTGGGTATATAAAATCAAATGAAATTTAAATGAAATTCACACGAAATTCAAACGTGAATTAAAGTGAAATTTGATCCAAATAATTAAATTATTATAATTAATTTGTTAACTATTTAATTAATTTTTTTAATTTATCAATTTATTAGAAATTAGAAAAAGTCATGTAACGTATTTTTCCTAATGAAGAGGAAATACAAAGGGCAATGAAGAGACAATCAATAGCAGTCGTTGGATCAAGGAATAATGGTTGATTTTATTATTTCAACAATATAAATAGCTCTTCTATCTAATTCCCACAAATACATCATCTTATCCTTTCACATTTTAGAATTCTAAAAGTCCTCTCCTTATTTTGTGAGTGATTTTCGAGTTCTTCGTTCAACATTTTCCGTTGGAACCCGATAATAGTTCATGTATGTTGGTCAAGTTTGATGCGTAGTGATTCCGGTACAGAACCACTACTAGATTCATTGTACCATAGGAGACAACCAACTACGATAAGTTCCAGTACAAACGGGAAACGATAGAACTGTTATAAGGAAAATGTACTAAGCACATGTCTCGAATCAACCATTTATTCGGTGATATCGTTCTTCGTATACATTTCATTTATTTGTAACATTGTATTGTTTATATATTTATGTAATTTAAAGACAATATATTTAACAATCTTAAAACAGTTGCATGTGTGCTAAGCTATATAGTAGCTTGCGCTATCGAAAATCTTTGTCTTTAATATTTCAGAAATACGAGTTGTGATGTTACAAAAGAGATGAAAATGATTCATCTGAAGGAATAGAAAAAACAACCAATAAAGATAATTCTTTATTGTATATAGATATATATTCTCAATAAAAATGGTGTATATTCATTATATAAATTTTATCTAAAAAATAAAATAGAAAACAATAATTTGTTTTTTTTAATTAAAGATTTGTTGGTTATTAAAATTATTATTAATATAAAAGAAAATAAAAAAGTAATTTTCATCAAATTAATAGTTATAATTTATTAATATTAAATAAAATTAATTATAATTAAAATATGTGGTTTCCGTTTTAAATAATTAATTATAAAGAATGTGGTATTTTGATTGTTAACTAAGGAAATATAGTCTATTTATATATGTATATATATAGATTGTCTTATATATTTATCATTTGATTATGATACTAAGTTATTATTATTTTGTTTGAGTTAAATCAAAAAGGAGAAAAATAAGTTTCTCTATAAAGAAGACAGAAGCTCGTAAATAGTAGTATAACGATGAAAGGACGCGTTGGTGCAGTGGTTCGAAGTTCGGACGCAAGGGTGCAAGGTGGAAGTCAGGTCCCTTGTTTGAATCCTAATTTGGCAATGATTTCTTTTGTAGAAATATGATGTGCTAAAATGACTATAATGTTAAGAGCCATTACAATTCTTATGTAGAAATTATGAAATGAATGGGGGTAGTCAATGATTTCTTTATAGAAATCAGACTAGTTAAAATGACTTTAGTCGTCATTGATATTGAAGCTATTCCAAATTCTTGTGTAGATATTATGAGATGGATGGGATAGTCAATAATTTCTTTATAGAATTCAGATGTGTTAAAATGACTCTAGTCATTGATGTTGAAATCATTTAAATTTTTTGTGTAAAAATTATAAAATAAATTGGAGGCACTTAACGGTTTCTTATATAAAAAATTAATTTGTTAAAATGACTTTGTCAATGATAATTTGAACCATTTTTATTTCTTTTATAGAAATTGTGTGATTAATTATTAGATGACATATAATTAATATCATTTGTGTTATAACTCATTATATTAATGCATTCAAATAGACAATTATGTGAGTCAAAATTATTTTTGCAAGAATTATCTCATTGAGAACGATCCACCTAGATTTGTTTTGAGCATTGTCACTTCACGTGGATTATCAGTCAAAACACGATGATGTAATTACTTCGATTAAGACATGAAGTACATTTATATTTATATATTGTGTTGTTAAGTGATTGCTTATATATATAACATGCATATTACCTAATAATATTATAGCTTATGTTAATTCATAATATGTATGTTTAACTAGTTATTTGTATACATACATACGTGAAAAAAGATTATTGTATATCTAGTTTAATTTAATAGAAAATTCTAAAACATTTCAAAAAACTATGTGTTTTTAGGTATACAATAACTCATATGGAAAGTTAAAAATCGTCATTAATTAAGAAATTGAATGACATGAATAATTATTTATAATAATTAGTTATTTTGTATTTATTTAAAGATAAATTGTTAATATAATAATTAACTAAGAAGATTCTCGTGTGACGTCATTAATTAAGAAATTAAATGACATGAATAATTATTTATAATAATTAGTTATTTTGTATTTGATTAAAGATAAATTGTTAATATAATAATTAACTAGGAAGATTCTCGTGCGATGCACATAGATAAAAATATAAACAAAATAAATTTAATAAAAATAATTATAATAATATGTATTCAATGTTTAAAATTCTTAATAAATCACGAATAATATATTAAAATAAAAATATATAACACTTTCATTCCACATTTTATTCACTTCGGTAAAATAACTCTTCTGATCACATATCTCATCACATATTTTTTCTCAATAAATCTCTCATCTCGTGATATTAAACTTTCACTTTGATCAATCAAATATTTGATTCATATTTTTTAACATTTAGTATTGTGACCACACACTTTGGTAAATCAAATATTTGATTCATATTTTTTAACCACTTTAAATTGTTATCAACCTATTATCCATCGGCAAACTACATTCCAATCACACTTTATTAAATGATTTACTTGTTTTGTTAGGTTGCAAGTTCGAAACATACATATAGTATTTTTTATTTTAATTTTAACCGTTTTAAGTTTGTGGGTGGGTGAACCCACAATCCGACCCTAATATTTATTTACTCTCACATATAAATATCCAAATTAACCACAGCTCTAGAGCCGGCAATCCAGAAACTTTGAAATTAAGCATCATTATATATATATATATATATATATATATATTAGTTAGTCAATAAATTGAACTTATATTATTAAGAATGTTTCGCGTCCATCAAATTTAATGATGAATTTTAAATATAAAGTTTTATTAGCCTAGTTAGTTAAAGGGTTGTGCTTGTTTTGTTAGGTTGTAAGTTCGAAATATACATATAGCATTTTTATTTTTATTTTTAACCGTTTTAAGTTTATGGGCGGGTCAACCTACAATCCGACCCAAGAATTCATTTACTCTCACATATATATATCCAAATTAACCATAATTTTTAATCCGGCAATCCGAACACTTTAAAATTAAGCATCATATTATATATATATATATATATATATTAGTTAGTCAAAAAGTTTAACTTATACTGTTAAGAATATCCCGCGTTCATCAAATCTGGTGTTGAACTTAAAACATAAAGTCATATTAGCCTAGTTGGTTAAAGGGTTGTACTTGTTTTGTTAGTTTAAAAGTTAAAAACATACATATAACATTTTTAATTTTATTTTTAACCGCTTTAAATTTATGTGCGGGTCAACCACAGTCCGAACTAAGTATTCATTTACTCTCACATATACATCCAAATTAACCACAGCTCTCAACCCGGCAATCCGGACACATTAAAATTAAGCATCATAATATATATATATATATATATATATATAAAAGTTAGTTAAAAAGTTGAACTTATATTATTAAGAATGTTCCGTGTTTATCAAATTTTATATTGAATTTAAAATATAAAGTTTTATTAGTCTAGTTAGTTAAAGGACTGTACTTGTTTTTATTAATTTGCAAGTTCGAAGCATACATATAATATTTTTTATTTTATTTTTAATCATTTTAAGTTTATGGGCGGGTTAACCCACAATCCCACCCAAGTATTTATTTTATCTCACATATATATCCAAATTAACCACAGCTCTCGACCCGGCAATCCGGTCTCTTTGAAATTAAGCATCGTTATATATATGTAGATTATTGATGTATTTTATAAAGTTATTTTCTTAATGTTATATGAAGTAATTATAATACATATGACATATCATTTGTTTGATTATGTTTCTAAACTATTCCATTATATATATTTAATATACATGGTTCAATTTTATCATAAAGATTTGTTTAATTTGATGTTATTGAAATCTAATAATTACAAGAAAAGTCGTGTTTGATTTGGGAAATGATGTGGCAAACGTGCCGATATTATGAGATATAAAAACGTGCAACCAATATAAATATTTAAGCGGCTTCGGCCAAAGATGCTTGAAATATTGTGATTTCTTTTGTAGAAATTATGTGACATGGTGAATATTTATTTGATTAAATATTTTAATTAATTAAATATTATAATTTCTTATGTAGATATTATGTGAAGAATGATTTATATATGAATAAACATTCTAATCTCTTGTATATAAATTATATTTTATTCAATTAAATATTTATAATATAGTTATCTTATTCATTGTATGATAAGTATAACAAAAGAAAATTGTAAAAGAATTGTGTGACAATCTCTTAATTAGAAAATCATTGATTTAAATAATATAAATATGTGTGATTTAAAAAAATGTATCAACACGAACGTTGGGCAATTTTATTAATAATAACACAAAAATATTGTGTATATTATGATAAATAAAAAAGATAATTTATTGGTAGAGAAATATGTTCTCTACAAAAGATAAAATTACGCAACTTTACAAAAAAAAAATAATAACAAGAAACTGCCTTCTTTATATTTGTTGAGTTTGTGCTCGAATCGATATTTAAAATTTGAGGATTTTAAAATCAAGAAATGTGTCATTCTTTGACACTACTTTCATAAAGATTTGAAAAACCAATGTCTTCAAAATAATTTTATTAAATAGATGAAAAAGAAAGTTTATAAAGTTTTTGTATGACTTATAACAATTTGAAATATCATGTTGTTATCAAATATAATAGAAATCTGACTAACTTGTAATTAGTCTATATAAACCAACATAAACATGTACCTTGTTATTATTGATACTTCCAACATATTCTAAGCCTCAAAACACATAGATATTTTTATCGTTTTCTTCTCAAATGCGAAATTATTGCATATTAATGCTAGATAAAATCATTTCTCATATGTGCCCCCTCTCAAACTATTTCAAATAATAAAATCTCATAAATATAAAAGAGTAGTGTTAAAGAAAGAAGATAAATTAATTGACAGAAACAAGTTGAAAGATGAAGAGTGGGGGACTATGTTTGTCGGGATTGATCATGGCTTCCAGATGTCGATTCTAGGAAATGAGAAAGTCTTTCATTAACCTCTAATTCATGTTGCAAGAAGAGAAGTTTAATAATTAATATACAAAATTTCTTTCATTATATTATATGTTTATATGTAGATCTACATATACCATTAATGAACATTAAAATTGTGATTGAAAAGAATAATGGAAAATGCAAAACGAATCATAAAGGAAGGAATTAGAGAAGATTTGAGAGTGTGAGGAGGAAGGTTAAAACAACTTCTTTATTTATATATCTATGATATTACTTGAATTTATATACAAAAATAATAATAATAATAATAATAATAAATCAACATTAAATCAACATTAAAATTGTTATTAATCTTGTTGTAATAATATTATTTGAATTCTAGAAATAACTTGTATGTATAATATAAAAATATATTTATTTAATAAATTAGAAATAACATAAATTTGTGTTTATATAGTGATATATTTAATGTTTTGATTCATTTCCTTATATATCTTGGTGTAACCATATTTGAATTATAGAAATAAATTTTATGTGTATAATATAAAAAAAAAATTAAGTAATTTATTAAAAATAACATTAATATTTTTGATTCATTTCCATATATCTTTTTAAAGATATTTTACACATAAAGAAAAATTGATATATCTTTTAATTTTGGAAATAAAATATTTTTAATATTTAATTATATTTTTAATATTTTTATTACATATATTAATGCCTATCTAAATGGTGAGTGACAATTTATTTTTAATTATACTTAAATATTGTTGGAATTAAACTAATTCCATTAATTAAATGGAAATGATATTTGGGCTAATGAAATTCACACCAAATTCAAATGTGAATTAAGTGTGAAATTAATCCAAATAAAATTCACATGAAATTCAAATGTGAATTAAAGTGAAATTAATCCAAATGAAAATCACATGAAATTCAAATGTGAATTAAAGTGAAATTAATCCAAATGAAATTCACATGAAATTCAAATGTAAATTAAGGTGAAATTTCATCCAATTGAAATTCACATCAAATTCATTGTGAATTAAATTTGTTAATTGTTACAATTAACATAAATGTCTTGAATGAGACAATTAACAAATGGTAACTACAAAATATTTATTGTAGAATGTAACTTGTAAAGATGATGAAAAGGCAAGCAACGATAACCGTTGGATGAATGGATGATGGATTAGTGACCGTTGGATTAAAGAATTGATTATGAGTTTAATTTTCAACTATAAATATCCCTTCACATTATATTCCTCTCCACACATTATCTTATCACTTCTCTCTCTAGAATTCTAAAGTCTTTCCTTGTTCTTGTGAGTTTTCTTGTGAGTGTTCTTGTGAGCGTTCTTCGAGTTTCTTGACTCGATCATTTCTGTGCGAAACCCGGTGATTGTGATTCAGGTACTTTTGTCTAGTTCGCTGTTGTAGTAGTTTTCCTGTGCTAAATCATTGTAGGTTCCGTTGTACCCTGGGAAGCAGCCACCGACGAAACTCTCCAGCACAAACGGGAGACGGTGAAACTGTTTTAAGGAAACTGTGTTTCACAGGCCTCGGAGCAAACGAGAAGACATTTTTTCATCTAATTACATAATCTATTGTATCTGTTGTATTATCCTTTTATTGTATTCATATATTATTTACGTGTAATTTTTTTTACGAGATAATATTACCAACAATCTTAAAACAGTTAACAAATATTACTTATCTCAGATTCTTACACGTTTCTAGTTTTGTGATTCAGAAATGACTACCGAAACACCTGCTTCTAACATGAGGATGCCAGTTCCAGCTAACCATCTGGATAAGCCAGAAAAGTTTGATGGCTCAAACTTTAAGAGATGGCAACAGAAGATGTTCTTCTACCTCACGACCCTAAGTCTTGCGCGATTCCTCACGGAGGATCCTCCCACTCCCAAAATCGATGAGCCAAACATGGTTTCATCGTCGGATGCAAACGTGCATCCGAAAGTTGATGTGCAAGCGGCCTCGGCCATTGATGCTTGGCACCATTCAGATTTCTTATGTAGAAATTACGTGTTGAATGGTTTATCAGATTCATTGTACAATGTGTACAGTGAGAAGAATACGGCCAAAGAACTATGGCAATCTCTTGAACGTAAGTACAAAACAGAAGATGCGGGTGCAAAAAAGTCTATGGTCGGTCGATTTTTGGACTACAAAATGGTAGATTCAAGACCGGTCATTAAACAAGTTCAAGAGATCCAAGTTATTTTGCACGAAATTCATGCTGAGGGCATGAATTTGGGAGAAACCTTCCAAGTGGCTGCTATTATTGAGAAGTTGCCACCGTCTTGGAACGATTTCAAGAACTACCTTAAGCACAAGCGAAAGGAGATGAACGTAGAAGAATTGGTGATTCGTCTACGCATTGAAGAGGAAAATAAAAGCGCCTCAAAGAAATACTTTAGTCAACATGTGGCTAAAGCAAATGTGGTTGAGCATGGTAAAGACAAGAAGAAACACAATTCTTTTGTCAAAAAACCGGAGCCTTAATCCTAAAGGAGGAATCTCTAAGAAGTTCACGGGCAAGTGTTTCAATTGTAATGGCATGGGCCATAGATCTTCCGATTGCAAGAAGCTGAGAAGAGTTCGAGAGGCTAACTTGACTCAAGGATTATCGGACATGGATCTATGTGCGATGATATCTGAGGTTAACTTGGTGGGGTCTAATCCACGAGAGTGATGGGTTGACACAGGAGCTACAAGACATGTTTGCTCCAACAAAGATGTATTTTCAAGCCTCGAAGAAGTGAAGAATGGTGAAAAGTTGTTCATGGGGAATTCTGCCACTTCTGACATACAAGGTGAAGGAAAAGTGGTGTTAAGGTTGTCTTCAGGGAAAGATTTAACATTGACTAATGTGTTGTATGTTCCGGAGATTCGGAAAAATTTGATATCCGGATCTCTTCTAAGTAAGCATGGTTTTAGAATGTGATTGAGTCGGATAAAATTATTTTATCCAAAGGTGGAATGTTTGTAGGTAGAGGTTATGCTACTGATGGGCTTTTTAAGCTAAATGTCATGGCAGTTAAGCCAAGTATGAATGAAAAGAATAAGTCTTCTATTATTTGTTGGAGTCTTCCATTTTATGGCATGGTAGACTAGGTCATATTAATTATAATTCGATGCATCGATTAATAAAACTGAATAGTATACCTACATTCGAAATTAATAAGAAACACAAGTGTGAAATTTGTGTTGAAGCGAAATTGACGAGATCATCCTTTCGAAACGTTGAAAGAAGTAATAGACCGCTTGATTTAATTCATACAGATGTGTGTGATTTAAAAGGAACACCAACACGTGGTGGAGGAAAATATTTCATTACTTTTATTGATGATAACACAAAATATTGTTATGTGTATATTCTTAAAAGTAAAGATGAAGCCATAGAAAAATTCACTCTCTATAAAAAATGAGGTTGAAAACCAACTTGGTAAAAAGATCAAGGTATTAAGAAGTGATAGAGGAGGTGAATATGAATCACCTTTTGCCGAGCTATGTGCTCAACATGGTATAATCCATGAGACGACATCACCTTATTCTCCTCAGCAAAATGGTACGGCTGAGAGAAAAAATAGAACATTAAAAGAAATGATGAATTCACTTCTATTAAGTTATGGTCTACCACATAACATGTGGGGAGAAGCTATTTTGACAGCTAATTACCTTTTAAATAAGGTTCCACGAAAGAAGCTAGATAAGAGTCCATATGAATTATGGCATGAAAGAAAACCATCATATGAATACTTCGAATGTGGGGTGTCTAGCTAAGGTAGCCGTACCATTACCTAAAAAGGTGAAAGTTGGACCAAAAACTGTTGATTGTATATTTATTGGATATGCACATAACAGTAGTGCTTATCGCTTTCTTGTGTTTAAATCAAACATTCTGGATATTCATAAGAATACGATAATGGAATCGAGAAATGCATCGTTCTTTGAACATGTATTTCCATATAAGTCTAATGAAGAACAACGTTCTCCAAAAAGATTTCTTGAACTAGATGGACAAGAAAAGGAGAATGAAGTTGAGGTTGAACTTAGACGAAGTAAACGAGCTAGAACCGAAAAATCATTTGGTCCAGATTTTATTACTTTCATGATGGAAAGTGAACCTCAAACGTATAATGAGGCAATTAACTCGTCTGAAGGGCCTCAATGGAAAGAGGCAATTAATAGTGAGATAGAATCTATCTTACAAAACCA